>NC_042983.1:41651907-41689786 GCF_901001165.1 Salmo trutta | reverse complement strand
AACACTCTAGGGGGGCTGTTTACCCTGTCCTCCACTATGCTGACTGACTGGATCCCTATAACACTCTAGGGGGGGCTGTTTACCCTGTCCTCCACTATGCTATATTTATACACTGGAGTGTGTGTGTGTGTGGAGGTGTGGATGTGTATGTGTGTGTGTGTGTGTGTGTGTGTGTGTGTGTGTGTGTGTGTGTGTGTGTGTGTGTGTGTGTGTGTGTGTGTATGTGTGTGTGTGTGTGTGTGTGTGTGCGTGTGTGTGTGTGTGTGTGTGTGTGTGTGTGTGTGCGTGTGTATGCGTGTGTGTGTGTGTGTGTGCGTGTGTGTGCGTGTGTGTGTGTGTGTGTGTGCGTGCGTGAGGTCTTTTCCTTTAGGACATGCTTAGCGAGTTAGTGAGGCTTAGAGAGTTAGTGAGGCATAGCGAGTTAGTGATGCTTAGCGAGTTAGTGAGGCTTAGCGAGTTAGTGAGGCTTAGAGAGTTAGTGAAGCTTAGCGAGTTAGTGAGGCTTAGAGAGTTAGTGAGGCATAGCGAGTTAGTGATGCTTAGCGAGTTAGTGAGGCTTAGCGAGTTAGTGAGGCTTAGAGAGTTAGTGAAGCTTAGCGAGTTAGTGAGGCATAGAGAGTTAGTGATGCTTAGAGAGTTAGTGAGGCATAGCGAGTTAGTGACGCTTAGCGAGTTAGTGAGGCATAGCGAGTTAGTGAGGCATAGAGAATTAGTGAGGCTTAGCGAGTTAGTGAAGCATAGCGAGTTAGTGAGGCTTAGCGGGTTAGTGAGGCATAGAGAGTTAGCGAGGTATAGCGAGTTAGTGAGGGATAGCGAGTTAGTGAGGGATAGCGGGTTAGTGAGGCATAGCGAGCTAGTGAGGCTTAACTAGTTAGTGAGGCTTAGCAAGTTAGCACCTAATGCTAATCTAACGCTAATCCTGAAGATGGAGGATGTTTGGCCAACAGGGAATGTTTAATTAATTTAATTTTCTTCATGTTACGCTGGACTGTATGAAGGGTGCTCAGTGTCCGATCTGCTTAGCTTTACAGCAAGATTACATTATGCTTCCCTTTCCCCGGAGGCCTCAGGGGGAAGAAGCTTTGTTACAGAAGCTCTGCTACGGCTGCTGTGTTAAAAAAAAAAGATTCTCTGCAGAAATTGACCAGTTTTAAGGAAATTAAAAGCTTTTTCTGACAAGATTTCAGTTCAACTTGGGTGTATATTTTATGTGGTTGAAATACTCTCAGTTTTTATGATGCTGATAAAGATAGCACCTTTACAGACGGACCCTAACCGTACAATCATTCTCACAAGATGCTAAAATGAATAATACATTTTTTTCCACTCCTGTTCACGAGTCCAAATGTACATTTGGTGTATCATTTTACAACAGGAAATGCTTAATTCTGCAAGGGTTAATATTATATTAGGCTACGTGAGAGGTTATAGACCTACAGTCAGTGTCCAGATTTCAGTTAGGCTACTATTCCATTTAACCCATCTGAACAGTAGCCTACATTTCTCTTGATATTCTATTTTGAAGTCCCCATTTTGTCAATGTCGAATTTGTATTGCGCCTCACAATAATAACACATAACATCACACATAATCCTGTTTTACCACATCACTAAATCTTTCCCAAACATTAGGCTACTGTTCTGGCCCTCCGTTCTAATTATTTCCAACTGTCCATTTAGCAGCTGTTCTCGTACTGAATTAAACTCCAACATTGTCCTTTTTGCTTCAGTGGATCAATGTTACTCTTTCCGGCCACGTTCCCGAAAACATTTGGCGATTGACATGTATTTGGTGAGCATACAGTCAGGCCCTAAAGCTTAGGACACGCACCAACGGCAGATAACAATATTGAGAGAAAAGTCTCAATGTAGCCTATGAACAAGGATGGTACAAGAATTATACATTCATGGATTTTTTTAATGCATTATCTTCTCTTTATTTAACACTCCCAACACCCACGCTCCCTTCATCCGCGCGCTCTACATCCACGCTCCCTTCATCCACACGCTCTTCATCCGCGCTCCCTTCATCCACGCTCCCTTCATCCACGCTCCCTTCATCCACGCGCCCTTCATCCACGCGCCCTTCATCCGCGCGCTCTTCATCCACGCTCCCTTCATCCACGCGCCCTTCATCCACGCGCCCTTCATCCGCGCGCTCTTCATCCACGCTCCCTTCATCCACGCGCCCTTCATCCACGCGCTCTTCATCCACGCTCCCTTCATCCACGCTCCCTTCATCCGCGCGCTCTTCATCCATGCTCTCTTCATCCGCGCGCTCTTCATCCACGCTCCCTTCATCCACGCGCCCTTCATCCACGCGCTCTACATCCACGCTCCCTTCATCCACGCTCCCTTCATCCACACGCTCTACATCCACGCTCCCTTCATCCGCGCGCTCTTCATCCGCGCTCCCTTCATCCACACGCTCTTCATCCGCGCTCCCTTCATCCACGCTCCCTTCATCCACGCTCCCTTCATCCACGCTCCCTTCATCCACGCTCCCTTCATCCACACGCTCTACATCCACGCTCCCTTCATCCACACGCTCTTCATCCACGCTCCCTTCATCCACGCGCTCTACATCCACGCTCTCTTCATCCACACGCTCTACATCCACGCTCCCTTCATCCACACGCTCTTCATCCACGCTCCCTTCATCCACACGCTCTACATCCACGCTCCCTTCATCCACACGCTCTTCATCCACGCTCCCTTCATCCACGCGCTCTACATCCACGCTCTCTTCATCCACACGCTCTTCATCCGCGCGCCCTTCATCCACGCGCTCTACATCCGCGCGCCCTTCATCCACACGCTCTACATCCACGCTCCCTTCATCCACACGCTCTACATCCACGCTCCCTTCATCCACACGCTCTACATCCACGCTCTCTTCATCCACACGCTCTACATCCACGCTCCCTTCATCCACACGCTCTACATCCACGCTCCCTTCATCCACACGCTCTACATCCACGCTCTCTTCATCCACACGCTCTACATCCACGCTCCCTTCATCCACACGCTCTACATCCACGCTCCCTTCATCCACACGCTCTACATCCACGCTCCCTTCATCCACACGCTCTTCATCCACGCGCTCTACATCCACGCTCCCTTCATTCATGCGCCCTTCATCCACACAATATTTATGACCATAAACCCACCCGCTCCGTGGAAATAACCACGGGAACGGCGGGTTATAGTCAACCTGCGCATCACTAGTGAGTACTGAAGGTGATGTCTGTTGTGCATTAGGCAGTGAGTACTGAAGGTGATGCCTGTTGTGCATTAGGCAGTGAGTACTGAAGGTGATGTCTGTTGTGCATTAGGCAGTGAGTACTGAAGGTGATGCCTGTTGTGCATTAGGCAGTGAGTACTGAAGGTGATGCCTGTTGTGCATTAGGCAGTGAGTACTGAAGGTGATGTCTGTTGTGCATTAGGTAGTGAGTACTGAATGTAGATGTCTTTCTATGGATTAAGGTCATTATACTGATGCTCACTTCGAGGACAACTACATTGACCGACCCACTGCTCAAGACGATTGTGGGCTCTCGATCTCTGTGGCCGACGTGAGTGGGACTTTCAAGCGTGTAAACTCTCACAACGCTGCCAACCGGATGGCATCCCGAGCTGCGTTCTCAGAGCATGCACAGATCCGCTGGCTGGAGTGTTTTAATGACATATTCAATCTCTCTTTATCACAGTTTATTTCCACATGCTTCATGATGTCTACCATTATTCCTGTAAGCAAGAAAGCTAAGGTAGTGGGGAATGTCAAAAGCTTTAAATTCCTTGTTGTGCAAATCACAGGGGACCTGACATGGTTCCATCACATCGATACAGCGGTGAAGAAGGCGCAATAGCACCTACTCAACCTCAAGCGGCTGAATACATTTGGCTTGGCCCCTAAGACCATCGCACACTTCTACAGATGCACGATTGAGAGCATCCTGTCGGGCTGCATCAACGCCTGGTAAGGCAACTGCACCGCCCTGAACCTCATGGCTCTTCAGAGGTTAGCCCAACGCATCACCGGGAGTATGCTGCCTGCCCTCCAGGACATTTACAGAACTCTGTGTTGAAGGAAAGCCAAGATCATTAAGGACATCAGCCACCCGAGCCACAGACTGTTCACTCTGCTACCGTCTGTTAGACTGAGACGGTATAAGAGCATCAAAGCCGGGACGAAGAGCCTGAGAAATAGCTTCTATCACCAGGCCATCAGACTGTTGAACAGCTTCTAATACCATCAGAACAGCTTCTATTACCATCAGACTGTTGAACAGCTTCTATTACCATCAGACTGTTGAACAGCTTCTATTACCATCAGACTGTTGACCAGCTTCTATTACCATCAGACTGTTGAACAGCTTCTATTACCATCAGACTGTTGAACAGCTTCTATTACCATCAGACTGTTGAACAGCTTCTATTACCATCAGACTGTTGAACAGCTTCTATTACCATCAGACTGTTGAACAGCTTCTATTACCATCAGACTGTTGACCAGCTTCTATTACCATCAGACTGTTGACCAGCTTCTATTACCATCAGACTGTTGAACAGCTTCTATTACCATCAGACTGTTGACCAGCTTCTATCACCAGACCATATCATTCTTAGTATTCCTTGTGTAATTTCATCTGATGAACAGATAGTAATTTGGATTATTGGTACAGTTTTATTTGGATTCTTAATTGTTTTTGTTCTGACATTCTTGATTAAAATGTTTTGATTATTTGTTTGATATTCTACTACACTGTTGGAGTTGACACAATCATTTGGCTGCATAACATCTGCTAAACTGTTTATTCGACCAATACACTTTGATTTGATTCCCTTTGCTGCTGATTTTTTTATTTTACCTTTATTTAGCTAGGCAAGTCAGTTAAGAACAAATTCTTATTTTCAATGACTGCCTAGAAAAGTGGGTTAACTGCCTTGTTCAGAGGCAGAACAACAGATTTGTACCTTATCAGCTTGAGGATTTGAACTTGCAACCTTTCGGTTACTAGCCCAACGCTCTAACCACTAGGCTACCCTGCCGCCCAAAGTACATCAAGTACATCCAAAGAGATAGACTGTTTGTGT
Organism: Salmo trutta; assembly: GCF_901001165.1. Classification (NCBI taxonomy): domain Eukaryota; kingdom Metazoa; phylum Chordata; class Actinopteri; order Salmoniformes; family Salmonidae; genus Salmo; species Salmo trutta. Next base: position 41,684,690 of record NC_042983.1, on the reverse strand, counting down.
GACTTTGAAAAAGCTGCATTTTCTACATTATCTTAAAATTGTGTTGTTACAAGCCTAGTGTCCATTTGCAAAATATTCTGACAAAACATCTGGAATCTTTAGCACATCAACAAAACCTCAATCAATGCTAACCGACTTAGCATTGGCTCTCTTTTTTTTTCTTTTTTTTTTACAAATTACCATACTTTAACAGGTGACCAATCTAATTCATGGTACGGGACATGGATATGTCTGAATCGATTAACCATTCAGTCATCTCTTCATGCCAAGGTGATGCTAATTGCTAATTTGAAGGAAGTGAAGGAAGATGATATTTGCTAATTAGAAGGAAGGAAGTGAGAGGAGATGCTAATTGCTAATTTGAAGGAAGGAAGTGAAGGGAGATGCTAATTGCTCATGTGAAAGAAGGAAGTGAAGGGAGAGGCTAATTGCTAATTTAAAGGAAGGACATGAAGGGAGAGGCTAATTGCTAATTTGAAGGAAGGAAGTGAAGGGAGAGGCTAATTGCTAATGGACCGGCATATGATTGTAAATGATAGATGCAAATGACTGCCTTTCATTATTTCCTGGTTGAGCTCAATATATATAGAGGGGGACATTTTGAACCCCCCCTTAATGGTTTGTTCTTCATCCATTAACACCTGCTCCACGTTCAGTAGGTAAACAAAGCAGGTAGAAATGTCACGAATAGAGCTGACTTGATTATTCAATTCAATTAGTTTGTTCTACATAACACAGGCTGATATTATAAAGTGTCTATCACTGTAATAGCCCATGTTGATAATTGTTCTGTTGAAACCAATGCAGCATTACAACACAAACCCCCCTGCCATTATACGACACACACACACACACACACACACACACACACACACACACACACACACACACACACACACACACACACACACACACACACACACACACACACACACACACACATCCTGTCATTATCCTCGACTGACTCCTGCCTCAGTTTAATTATTCAGGGCTATTAGCCTTTCAATCCGTCATTGACACTGAGCAGTGTGTGTGTGTGTGTCTGTGTGTGTGTGTGTGTGTGCGTGTGCGTGTGTCTAGGAGATTTTACTACAGCAGTGTTACTCCAGGGGTCCGACGACACAGGAGACCTGCTCTCAGGAACACAGCAGCAGCACCACTCTACATGTACTGTGCAGGTGCTCTCTGGCTGCCACTAGAAATCACAGACAACCTTTTATTGCTACTGGTTCTACTCAGGCACAGATACATTAGCCTGGTCTCAGAGGGGAGGTAAGGTTTTAGTTGTACACGCCTCAGTTTTTTTTAGTTTATTTTTTTTAAGTACAGCTTGTCATCGTCTTGGTAACCGGGTGGGACGTAAAATAAAAGGAGACTCTCTGTAGCCTTCAGAACAGAGATATACAGGGCGGAGGGCAAAAGATACAATTCATTCTCTTGTGGACAGACACACTTAGGATGGTATCGTAGCATATGTAAACAGACCATTTTCCCGATTTCACATGTTTTTTTTCATCACTGGTCATTGGGACAGATCCCCTGATTTCGCAGGTGTTTAGAATTTTCGTAAGGTGAGGGGACATTTGGCCTACGCTGAGCGTTTCCATTTACTTTCTTGTGTTTTATATACACTGAGTGTACAACAACCTGCTCTTTCCATGACATAGACTGACCCGGTGAATCCAGGTGAAAGATATGATCCCTTATTTATGTCACTTGTTAAATCCACTTCAATCAGTGTAGATGAAGGGGAGGAGACAGTTTAGAGAAGGATTTTTAAGCCTTGAGACAATTGAGACATGGATTGCATGTGTGTGCTGTTCAGAGGGTGAATGGGCAAGACAATATATATATATATATATTTTTTTTTTTAAATGTAACCTTTATTTTAACTAGGCAAGTTAGTTAAGAACAAATTCTTATTTACAATGACTGCCTACCCCGGCCAAACTCGGACAGCGCTGGGCCAGTTGTGCGCCGCCCTATCCCCATCGACGGGACAGTAGTGGAGAAGGTGGAAAGTTTTAAGTTCCTCGGCGTACACATCACGGACAAACTGAAATGGTTCACCCACACAGACAGCGTGGTGAAGAAGGCGCAGCAGCGCCTCTTCAACCTCAGCAGGCTGAAGAAATTTGGCTTGTCACCAAAAACACTCACAGACTTTTACAGATGCACAATCGAGAGCATCCTGTCGGGCTGTATCACCGCCTGGTACGGCAACTGCTCCACCCTCAACCGTAAGGCTCTCCAGAGAGTGGTGCGGTCTGCACAACACATCACCGGGGACAAACTACCTGTCCTCCAGGTCACCTACAGCACTCGATGTCACAGGAAGGCCAAAAAGATCATCAAAGACAACAACCACCCGAGCCACTGCCTGTTCACACCACTATCATCCAGAAGGCGAGGTCAGTACAGGTGCATCAAAGCTGGGACCGAGAGACTGAAAAACAGCTTCTATCTGAAGGCCATCAGACTGCTAAACTGCCATCACTAACATTGAGTGGCTGCTGCCAACATACTGACACAAATCTCTGGCCACTTTAATAATTACAAATTGGATGTAATAAATGTATCACTAGCCACTTTAAACAATGCCACTTTTATAATGTTTACATACCCTACATTACTCTTATCATATGTATATACTGTATTCTACCATGTACTGCATCTTGCCTATGCCGTTCAGCCATCGCTCATCCATATATTTTTATGTACATATTATATTCATTCCTTTACACTTGTGTGTGTATAAGGTAGTTGTTGTGAAATTGTCAGATTACTTGTTAGATATTACTGCATGGTCGGAACTAGAAGCACAAGCATTTCGCAACACTCGCATTAACATCTGCTAACCATGTGTATTTGACAAATAAAATGTGACTTGATTTGAACTCCCAATCACAGCTGGATGTGATACAACCTGGATTTGAACCAGGGACCATAGTGACACCGCTTGATACTGAGATGCAGTGCCTTAGACCGCAGCACCACTTGGGATTTAAGTGCCTTTGTACAGGATATAGTAGTAGGTGCCAGACAGTGGGATAGATAACAAAGAGAGTTCCAAACCTCTCTGCCAATAACAGTTGATTTTCAGTTGTTTTCCTCTCCCATCTTCGACACACAGTATAATAGGTACCTCTACAAGCAGCAGGGTTAATGTCATCACCGGTGTTTTTCTTTCTGCGTCTTTCCAATAAAGTTCAGTTCACTTTCTCCTCTCACACGGCCACATCGTTGTCCATTGTGCTCTCTCTCTCTCTCTCTCGTCTCGTTGTCTCTTTGGCCCTAAACGTACGCTACACACTTTGATGGATCGGTTATGAAAAGAGGAGACTTCAGAATATCCATTAAACAGCAACATGTCTCCAACATCGCCCACCACAGCCACCCAGAGACCTTCTGACGCTGGTGCCGATGAGTAGTATGGTGAGCAACCACGGCCCTGTGTGTGTGTGTGTGTGAGTGTGCGTGTGTGTGTGGGCTGTGACTGGGGAGTAGCATTAATAGACAGTGAGAGCTGTAGTGCGATGGTACAGGATCCATGGCAGCTGCTTTGTTCAATGTTTCATAGTGTACACACACACACACACACACACACACACACACACACACACACACACACACACACACACACTCCAGCCACAGCTGCACTCCAAATGAGAGTTAATATTGAAGGGGGCCGCCCACCCTGGGTCTTCCCTGTCACATGGTCTGAGTGTCAAGCCCGTGTCAGCTTCAACTTCCACTTCCCTGTGACACTAGCTCAGAGGACAGTGGGTTTCACCCTCTCCTCTCCTCTCCTCTCCTCTCCTCTCCTCTCCTCTCCTCTCCTATCCTTTCCATCCTTTCCTCTTCTCTCCTAACCTCTCCTTTCCTTTCGCATTAAGAAGGAAAGAAATTCCTCAAATTAACTTTTAACAAGGCACACCTGTTAATTAAAATGCATTCCAGGTTACTACCTCATGAAGCTGGTTGAGAGAATGCCAAGAGTGTGCAAATCTGTCATCAAGGCAAAGGGTGGCTACTTTGAAGAATCTAAAATATATTTGATTAACACTTTTTTTGTTATTACATGATTCCATATGTGTTATTTCATAGTTTTGATGTCTTCACTATTATTCTACAATGTAGAAAATAGTAAAAACAAAGAAAAACCCTTAAGTAGGTGTGTCCAAACATTTAACTGGCACTGTACATCTAGAAATTAATATCTAGTTTGGAGGTGCCCTTGAGTGTCTGTTTTGATTCTGTTTATGTGGGTTAGGCACATAAACATCTTATAACACACACACACACACACACACACACACACACACACACACACACACACACACACACACAGGCTGAGATGGTCACCCATGCACACACACACACACACACACACACACACACACACACACACACACACACACACACACACACACACACACACACACACACACTAGTTGAGTATGATGTGAAGTGCCCTGTCTGTGGCGGTGCAGCTGTATAAAGAAAACAGCTGCTGAAATGTCCCCCACGCTCCCAGTGTCTCCTGCAATCTATCAGCCAGAACACAGTGGCTATCTCAGCCTGCTTGTGTGAGTGTGTGTGTGAATGTGTGTCTGTCTGTGTCTGTGTGTGTGTGTGTGTCTGTGTGTATCTGTGTGTGTGTGTCTGTTTGTGTCTGTGTGTGTGTGTGTGTCTGTTTGTGTCTGTGTGTGTGTGTGTGTGTGTGTGTGTGTGTGTGTGTGTGTGTGTGTGTGTGTGCGTGTGCATGAGTGACCATCTCAGCCTGTGTGTGTGTGTGTGTGTGTGTGCATGGGTGAACATCTCAGCCTGTGTGTGTGTGTGTGTGTGTGTGTGTGTGTGTGTGTGTGTGTGTGTGTGTGTGTGTGTGTGTGTGTGTGTGTGTGTGTGTGTGTGTGTGTGTGCGCTTGTGCATGGGTGACCATCTCAGCCTGTGTGTGTGTGTGTGTGTGTGTGTGTGTGTGTGTGTGTGTGTGTGTGTGTGTGTGTGTGTGTGTGTGTGTGTGTGTGTGTGTGTGTGTGTGTGTGTGTGTGTGTGTGTGTGTGAGTGTGCATCCCAGCCTTTAGAATCACAGCACTGACGCTGTAACAAAGACATCTGCCGGATGGCCCGGACACAAAACTCTCTTCTCACTGTGAAGCCATATGCTAAATCCTGTCCTCTTCCAACCTACAGTAAAGAATAGCAACAACTGGAGTACAGCAGCTGGGTAATGTTGATGTGAAGCTAATCTCAGAGTCTGTTTACATTGAGGAAGGAGAAGCTGATCTCAGAGTCTGTTTACATTGAGGAAGGAGAAGCTGATCTCAGAGTCTGTTTACATTGAGGAAGGTGAAGCTGATCTCAGAGTCTGTTTACATTGAGGAAGGTGAAGCTGATCTCAGAGTCTGTTTACATTGAGGAAGGTGAAGCTAATCTCAGAGTCTGTTTACATTGAGGAAGGTGAAGCTCATCTCAGAGTCTGTTTACATTGAGGAAGGTGAAGCTGATCTCAGAGTCTGTTTACATTGAGGAAGGTGAAGCTGATCTCAGAGTCTGTTTACATTGAGGAAGGTGAAGCTCATCTCAGAGTCTGTTTACATTGAGGAAGGAGAAGCTAACAGAGTCTGTTAACATTGAGGAAGGTGAAGCTAACAGAGTCTGTTAACATTGAGGAAGGTGAAGCTAATCTCAGAGTCTGTTTACATTGAGGAAGGTGAAGCTAATCTCAGAGTCTGTTTACATTGAGGAAGGTGAAGCTCATCTCAGAGTCTGTTTACATTGAGGAAGGAGAAGCTCATCTCAGAGTCTGTTTACATTGAGGAAGGTGAAGCTCATCTCAGAGTCTGTTTACATTAAGGAAGGAGAAGCTGATCTCAGAGTCTGTTTACATTGAGGAAGGTGAAGCTCATCTCAGAGTCTGTTTACATTGAGGAAGGTGAAGCTCATCTCAGAGTCTGTTTACATTGAGGAAGGAGAAGCTAATCTCAGTCTGTTTACATTGAGGAAGGAGAAGCTAATCTCAGTCTGTTTTTGGAAAATGTTCTGCAAAAGAGGCACAAAATGTTTGCCAGAAGTTTGCAGATATTTGTCACTGGTGGTGAATTTGTGGCAAACCTTTGGCAACAATAATATTTATTGCCACTAGTGGCAAAACACTTCACCAGAAGTGAACACATGAGTTCTAAGACCAGTAATCGTTGATGACCAGTCAGGGGGAAAATACAATTCAGTTGGAAATGGAAACCAAGCGATCTACCTACCAAAGTTTTCCGGTGAGTGTCTAAGTTAATGATATCACTTCCTAATAAACTTTCAATTGTGTTAACTAATTGTTGCCTGGTTAGCAATTACTACATCATTTGTTTTAATAGTATTTATACAAGGCAGATTGTTTCCTTCAGGGCTGGCTCTACAGGGTGGCAAAGTCAGGCAAGGATCCCCCCCCCAGAAAGAATTTTTGTTTCTCCATAAACACAGCAAATGGTTTATGAATTACCCTGCCTTGTTTTGCCAATGTAGTGCTGCCGGGCCTGTGCGCTTAAGATCTGAGGAAGGGTGAGGGAAGGGGGATGTAATAATGTAATATTTAGTAGTTCAAATAAAAAAAAAAACATTCTGATTGGACACCTAGCCATGTAATGTCATAAGGTACCGCCTTCATGTTCTTGTTTAGGAAGCTCATTGGTTCCCAGGGTGTTTTTTGTTTCTCACAGAGAAGGGAAAAAGTTGCGCAGACAGCTACAGCTAATAATAGGCTAGCTAGTAGCTAGTAGCTTCATTACGTTTTGGTAGTAGCATGCTGAATAATTATAGCTAGTTGGCTAAGCTGTGATCAGCATGGATATCCAAAAATGTTTGGGCAATGCCCCAGTCACTAGTACCTAACGACCTTTTGGATCTGACCAAAACGGAACCAGTGGAAGCAGAGTTTATTGTGGCACGCACATTCTTGCAAAGTGAAATTTCAATCATTATTCAAGGATACGGCGAGCCTTTGTCAGCAATGCCGACAGTGTTGTAGGCAATGAAACACGATTAACATTTTTTTTAGAGCATCTACAGAAATGTGAGAAAATGTGTTCTGCACCTTGAAGGGGCAATGTAGCTCTGTTGGAGTTACTTTTGTGGATAACTTTGACACCTTTAGGAAACAGAAAATTTGCTGCAAAGAGGACGGGGTCCATCCAAATCATCTTGGTGCCTGGACCCTGTCCTCACATTTCAAGGCTGAGCTGAGACATTCACTTATCAACACCCCCAAGTCCCGCTTATTGGTACATTGACTCTTGTTTCAGAGATTATGCTTTCAAACAGGTGGCCAGCTGAAGCAAAATTATTATTAAAAGCATCACATTTCCATTTAGTCTAGAATGGGAGAAGAGGCTGTTAAAACCTTCTGTGGCAACGAGGGGGTGGAGTTTGGTTTCAAAGATTTGATCACATTCCAGAAGTTGATACCACTTTCCACACAACTCAAGAAATATGTTGATTTAGCTTTTTCTCAACAGGGATAGACATCTACTTCTCAGCTGTCTGAAGGACTGAATAACTGCCAATCAGATATAGAATCAGTCTGGCTAGCCTTAGCTCAAGCTACATTTCTTTCCTGTAATTTCTCAGACAATTCATGTGTAAAACCATGGATTATATTAGTCTTTTACCGTCATATTTTTTGTACGGAGCTACGTTTATCTGCAACATAGTTGAACAGGGAAATAAAAAGGCCTGATCCGAGTCAGTGAATGTTGACACAACCAGTCACTCAATCCCAGCTCAGACCAAAACATTTTGCTCATTAAAATTCCCAAAATGTCTCTTTGTAATAATACGTGAGCGAGATATACTTAACATCTCTTTTGCAGGCAACGGTCACTGAACTCATTGGCAAATATCCCATTGGCTGTAAACTTATGAGAAGCATTTGTTAGAGTTAATATCTAACAGAGTATATTTTTCAGGGTGTTTAAAGGTGGGGTTGGTTTAGTTATCAGCTGAGTTACATTTAGCTCAGTGCAAATATCTTTCAGCCCACCAGATATTGGCAGCAACCAATCTAGATTTATATCACCACTAACAGTAATTCAAATTGAGCATTCCACATTTACGAACTACAAAAATCTCTGAAACTGGAAACACTTATCTCCCTCACTAGCTTTAAGCACCAGCTGTCAGAGCAGCTCACAGATTACTGCACCTGTACATAGCCCATCTATCATTTAGCCCAAACAACTACCTCTTCCCCTAGTGTATTTATTTATTTTATTTATTTTATTTTGCTCCTTTGCACCCCATTATCTCTATTTCTACTTTGCACTTTCTTCTACTACAAATCTACCATTCCAGTGTTTTACTTGCTATATTGTATTTACTTTGCCACCATGGCCTTTTTTGCCTTTACCTCCCTTATCTCACCTCATTTGCTCACATTGTACATAGACTTATTTTTCTACTGTATTATTGACTGTATATTTGTTTTACTCCATGTGTAACTCTGTGTTGTTGTATGTTGTCGAACTGCTTTGCTTTATCTTGGCCAGGTCGCAATTGTAAATGAGAACTTGTTCTCAACTTGCCTACCTGGTTAAATAAAGGTGAAATAAATACAATAAAATAAAAATTAAATTTAGGACTAGACATTGAAATTGCTTATTGACTACCCAGATACACATCAGAGTCCATCTTTAGCCAAGATCCAGTTATAATAGGAATGTCCACGTTGGTTTGAGAAGCAAGAGTTACAATAAAAAGCATTTTTGAAATCGAACATGATTTCAGATCAGACGGATATTCTAATACAAACAAGCCATGCTCAACAGGAAAATACCATGGGTTTGGCTTGAATTGGAATAGATACAAGATTGCCTACAACTGAAACATTAGGCCTATGCCTCTAACTATGCTCAGTTGGTAACCCCTTATTTGAAAATACCATAGGGACATTTTTACCAAGTCCGAATTGGCATTGATACAAGACTGTCTAGAACTGTACCAATGGGCCGATGCCTCGAGAGAGAGGACGTGGGTTAATACAATACAATACAAGCGTCAATGATGGTTACTTGTTGCGGGCCTGCAGTGTGATGATAATGCTGATAATGTATGCTTGGGATTACCTAAGCGGGACTTGGGGGTGTTGATAATTCAATGTCTCAGCTCAGCCTTGAAATGCGAGGACAGGATCCAGGCACCAAGATGATTTGGATGGACCTCGTCCTTCTTGTAAAATAAAACTGTGAAGGACCTCGGCGTTACTCTGGACCCTGATCTCTCTTTTGACGAACATATCAAAAATATTTTTTCCCCATCTTCGTAACATTGCAAATATGTGTAACTTTTTGTCACCACATTATGCAGAAAAGCGAATCCATGATTTTGCCACCTCAATATTATACTACTGCAATGCTCTACTCTCTGGCTACCTGGATAAGGCAGTAAATAAGCTTTAGCTAATGCTAAATACAGCTGCTAGAATGTTGACTAAAACCCCATAAATGCAATCATATTACGCCTGTGCTAGCTTCCTTTTTAAGGCTAGGGCTGATTTCAAGGTTTTACTGCTACGGTAACTTACGCAGCATTACATGGACTTGCTCCTTCATGTAACCATCTCTCTGATTTGGTCCTGTCGTACATACGGTAGTTACATGTACACTACGGTCACAAGATGTAGGCTTCCTTATTGTTCCTAGAATTTCTAAGCAAACAGCTGGAGGCAGGGCGTTCTCCTATAGAGCTCCATTTTTATGTCACTGACTGTTTTGCACCACCTTCTGCTTGTGCTGTGGAGGGAGATCTTCGTGGGCAATACTCGGTCTTGTCTCAGGGTAATAAGTTAGTGGGTCTGTTCATATCCCTTTGGCGGTGTGTTCTGGCTTTGCTTTGGCAAAGGGGGTGGGATTATATCCCGCCTTGTTGGCCATGTCCTAGGACGGGGCCACAGTGTCCTCCGACCACCCTGTCTCCAGTATCTACGCTGCAATGGTCTATTTGCTGGGCGGCTAGGGACAGTCTATCCAATCTGGTGTAATTATCCTGTCTTATCTGGTGTCCTGTGTGATATTTGGTATGCTCCCTCTAATTCTCCCATCTCTCTCCCCCCCAGAGGACCTGAGCCCTAGGACCATGCCAATACTGAACAGGAATACTGAACAGGATCACTGCATACAATACTGAACAGGATCACTGCATACAATACTGAACAGGATCACTGCATACAATACTGAACAGGATCACTGCATACAATACTGAACAGGATCACTGCATACAATACTGAACAGGATCACTGCATACAATACTGAACAGGAATACTGAACAGGATCACTGCATACAATACTTAACAGGATCACTGCATACAATACTGAACAGGATCACTGCATACAATACTGAACAGGATCACTGAATACAATACTGAACAGGATCACTGCATACAATACTGAACAGGATCACTGCATACAATACTGAACAGGAATACTGAACAGGATCACTGCATACAATACTGAACAGGAATACTGCATACAATACTGAACAGGAATACTGAACAGGATCACTGCATACAATACTGAACGGGAATACTGCATATAATACTGTACAGGATCACTGCATACAATACTGAACAGGATCACTGCATACAATACTTAACAGGATCACTGCATACAATACTGAACAGTATCACTGCATACAATACTGAACAGGATCACTGCATACAATACTTAACAGGATCACTGCATATAATACTGAACAGGATCACTGCATACAATACTGAACAGGATCACTGCATAAAATACTTGAACAGGATCACTGCATATAATACTGAACAGGATCACTGCATACAATACTGAACAGGAATACAGAACAGGATCACTGCATACAATACTTAACAGGATCACTGCATATAATACTGAACAGGAATACTGCATATAATACTGTACAGGATTACTGCATATAATACTGAACAGGATCACTGCATACAATACTTAACAGGATCACTGCATACAATACTGAACAGTATCACTGCATACAATACTGAACAGGATCACTGCATACAATACTTAACAGGATCACTGCATATAATACTGAACAGGAATACTGCATATAATACTGTACAGGATTACTGCATATAATACTGAACAGGATCACTGCATACAATACTTAACAGGATCACTGCATACAATACTGAACAGTATCACTGCATACAATACTGAACAGGATCACTGCATACAATACTTAACAGGATCACTGCATATAATACTGAACAGGATCACTGCATACAATACTGAACAGGATCACTGCATATAATACTGAACAGGAATACAGAACAGGATCACTGCATACAATACTGAACAGGATCACTGAATACAATACTGAACAGGAATACTGAACAGGATCACTGAATACAATACTGAACAGGATCACTGCATATAATACTGAGACAACGAGTCGCAGAACAATTTGTCTGGTGTCTGAATCTCTTCCCGCTACATCTTCTCCACATATGGCCGTCTTCAAGGTGAGCCATTTCTCTCGGTGCCAATTTCCTGTCTGCCAATGTCAAAAAGCCCGTTTCTTCAGCGCCCGCCCAATCCCTGCCTGCTGACACTGAGGTATATCAACAGTGACAAAAGGATATTGGAATAATTATCTTGGAATTAATACATTAGACCAAACTTAAATAAATGTCACGAGATCAACATATCTGGGAATGAATGGGCAGAGGAGAGAGACACAAGCTGTGTCCCAAAGGGCACCCCGTTCCCTACATAGTGCGCTACTTTTGACCAGAGCTCTACGTCCTCTGGTCAAAAGTAGTGCACTATGTAAGGAGACAGGGTGCCATTTGTGACACATGCAGAGTGTAAATGTGAAGGACACTGCTTCATCATTCATTAATTCCAGAGTAATGGAGGCAGATGAAATGGTATATTTCATCGCAGTGTCATTACAATCATCATCGGCCATTTTAAATATCAAATTCTCCCATTTGCCGTCATATTTCCACGTCCTACTTTCAGGGCCAAGGACGATTAGCCCCTTCAGTCCAGATAGACACCAGATAACCCTGGCATCTTATTGATCACAACCCTCAGCTATAACTATTGATCACCACCCTCAGCTATAACTATTGATCACAACCCTCAGCTATAACTATTGATCACCACCCTCAGCTATAACTATTGATCACCACCCTCAGCTATAACTATTGATCACAACCCTCAGCTATAACTATTGATCACCACCCTCAGCTATAACTATTGATCACCACGCTCAGCTATAACTATTGATCACAACGCTCAGCTATAACTAATGATCACCACCCTCAGCTATAACTATTGATCACCACGCTCAGCTATAACTATTGATCACAACCCTCAGCTATAACTATTGATCACAACGCTCAGCTATAACTATTGATCACAACGCTCAGCTATAACTATTGATCACCACCCTCAGCTATAACTATTGATCACCACCCTCAGCTATAACTATTGATCACAACGCTCAGCTATAACTATTAATCACCACGCTCAGCTATAACTATTGATCACCACGCTCAGCTATAACTATTGATCACCACGCTCAGCTATAACTATTGATCACCACGCTCAGCTATAACTATTGATCACAACACTCAGCTATAACTATTGATCACAACGCTCAGCTATAACTATTGATCACCACCCTCAGCTATAACTATTGATCACAACGCTCAGCTATAACTATTGATCACCACGCTCAGGTTTATTTATCTTTATTTAACTAGGCAAGTCAGTTAAGAACAAATTCTTATTTACAATGACGGCCTACCGGGAAAATATATTCCTGACCATGCTCAGGTAGGTCCATGTATTGGCGGCGTTGCCAAATTGGTCATAATATTGAATGAAGGTGAAGTTTTTGAAATTGATATCGAGCTTGATAAACTAGTAGACATCAGATCTAAAAAAAATGATTGAGACAGACTAGATATGTTTGATATGCGGTATGAATCAGTTCCCCTTAACACCATAATGAGAACAGAAACCAGACACTAAAGGGACCGCTCTGTTGTCAAAGATAAAAACGCTATAAGTTACGACCCACAATCTTCCCGTCCACTGAGTTGAAACCACATGGAGACATTTCCCTATAGCACCACCTCCGCCGTCATGCCTAATAAACTCCATTGTATGTTTATCTCTAATGTACTGTACTGTGGCCATAGATTGATCTGCTGTGACGGGGACATCAGTCTACTCCAGTCTGAACCAGGCTGGCCTCACTAAGAAGCTGGTCTACTCCAGTCTGAACCAAGCTGTCCTCAGTAAGAAGCTGGTTTACTCCAGTCTGAATCAGGTTGTCCTCACTAAGAAGCTGGTCTAATCCAGTCTGAACCAGGCTGGCCTCACTAAGAAGCTGGTCTACTCCAGTCTGAACCAGGCTGTCCTCACTAAGAAGCTGGTCTACTCCAATCTGAACCAGGCTGTTCTCACTAAGAAGCGTGTTTACATTATTCACCAATATGAAGAAGTTACTATGTCTACATTGTGCCTCACTGTAGTATATGTGCTCTCCAAATTGTGTGGGCTCTAAATTGAGTGGTCCTAAATTGTGTGGTCCTAAATAGTGTGGACTCTAAATTGTGTGACCTCTAAATTGTGTGGTCCTAAATTGTGTGGGCTCTCAATTGTGTGGCCTCTAAATTGTGTGGGCTCTAAATTGAGTAGGCTCTAAATTGTGTGGCCTCCAAATTGTGTGTCCTCTAAATTGAGTAGGCTCTAAATTGTGTGGGCTCTAAATTGAGTAGTATCTAAATTGAGAAGCCTCTAATTTGTGTGGACTCTAAATTGTGAGGTTTCTAAATTGTGTGGACTCTAAATTGTGAGGTTTCTAAAGTGTGTCGCCTCTAAATTGTATAGCTTCTAAATTGTGTGGCCTATAAATGGTGAAGTCTCTAAATTGTGTGGCCTCTAAATTGTGTTTCCTCTAAATTATGTGGGCTTTAAATTGAGTAGGCTTTAATTTGTGTGGACTCTAAATTATGTGGCCTCTAAGTTGTGTGTCCTCTAAATTATGTGTGCATCTAAGTTGTGTGGTCTGCCATTCTGAGCATCTGTTTCTGTTTCCCTCTCTGAGAAGAGGTGCTCTGTCCTGACTTATTGTACACACACACACACACACACACACACACACACACACACACACACACACACACACACACACACACACACACACACACACAACACACACGCGTGTGCGTGTGCGCATAAGCAGAAACACAACGCCAGGTGAATTTAAATATATATGTTGCAAAAGGCCATTGAAGTGAGAGATGATGAGCTCAGGATGATCTACCTGTTAATGGTGTGGGACAACGAGCTCAGGATGATCTACCTGTTAATGGTGTGGGACAAAGAGCTGCCAGAACAACTCAGATACTGAACACCATTATTTTTTGCACTGCGAGAAAACACAACAATTTGATTGTCTATAAATCAATTTTTACAGCACGTGTGAAATTCAAAATCTCTATTCTATCAAATAGTCATGACAGAGGGTTGTGTGACCTCTAACTGGCGTTTGAGGTGAGGAACATACTGTACTGTACATCATCTAGAAACGATTGATGCTTTTTCGATCTCAATGTGACAACATCACATGCCACTCTGGCTCTGTGTTTTTGGCGTACTATGGTATTAATAATGCCTGTGTGTTATATGACCATTGAATGAAATGTCTAAATAATGTTGGATTAAAGAGACAAGGTGATGACAGAGATGAGCGACCTGAACTGACTGAAAAAAAAATAATGGAGGCCGAAGGTCTTCCAGGGATATTTCATTGGTCTTTTGGTCTATTATTTCAGTGATATTTGGGACCATTTCAGTGATATGTGTGACTATTTCAGAGGTCTTTTTGACCATTTCAGTGATATGTGTGACTATTTCAGAGGCCTTTTCAACTATTTCAGTGATATTTGGGACCATTTCAGTGATATGTGGTCCCGTGTGGCTCAGTTGGTAGAGCATGGTGTTTGCAATGCCAGGGTTGTGGGTTCGATTTCCACGGGGGACCAGTACAAAAAAAAATGTATGAAATGTATGCATTCACTACTGTAAGTCGCTCTGGATAAGAGCGTCTGCTAAATGACTAAAATGTAATGTAAATGTAATATGTGTGACTATTTCAGAGGCCTTTTTGACTATTTCAGTGATATTTGGGACCATTTCAGTGATATGTGTGACTATTTCAGAGGCCTTTTCGACTATTTCAGTGATATTTGGGACCATTTCAGTGATATGTGTGACTATTTCAGAGGCCTTTTCGACTATTTCAGTGGTATTTGGGACCATTTTAGTGATATGTGTGACTATTTCAGAGGCCTTTTCGACTATTTCAGTGGTATTTGGGACCATTTCAGGACTTCATGACTTGGGAGCAGTTAGCTCAGCAATTAGTTGTTGTCCTGTCTTTCTGGCTGCATCAGCGCCTGGTATGGCAACTGCACCGCCCGCAACCACAAGGCGCTCCAGAGGGTTGTGCGGTCTGCCGAACATATCAGCGGGGGCGCAACTTCCTGCCCTCCAGGACACCTACACCACCCGATGTCACAGGAAGGCCAACAATATCATCTAGGACAACAACCACCCGAGCCACTGCCTGTTCACCCCGCTATCATCCAGAAGGCGAGGTCAGTATAGGTGCATCAAAGCTGGGACCGAGAGACTGAAAAACAGTTTCTATCTCAAGTCCAGCAGACTGTTAAACAGCCATCCCTAGCACATCAGGGACTGCTGCCTATAGGCATAGACTAGGAATCACTGGCCACTTTAATATTGGAACACTAGTCACTTTATTAATGTTTACATATCTTGCATTACTCATCTCATATGTATATATATACTGTATTCTATTCTACTGTATCTTAGACTATGCCGCTCTGACATTGCTCGTCCATATATTTATATATTCTTAATTCCATTCCTTCCATTTGTGTGTGTTATGAAATTGTTAGATAATATTCGTTAGATATAACGGCACTGTTGGAGCTAGAAACACAAGCATGTATTGATAAACACGGGAAACTGTTGAGCGTGAAAAACCAGGCAGCGTTGCAGCTCTTGACACAAACCGGTGCGCATGACACCTACTACCATACCCCCATTCAAAAGGCACTTCAATATTTTGTCTTGCCCATTCACCCTCTGAATGACACACATACACAATCCATGTCTCAATTGTCTCAAGGCTTAAAAATCCTTCTTTAACCCGTCTCCTCCGCTTCCATCTACACGGATTAAAGTAGATTTTTACAAGTGGCATCAATAAGGGATCATATCTTTCACCTGGATTCACTTGGTCAGTCTGGCATGGAAATATACAGTGTTCTTAATGTTTTGTACACTCCGTGTGGATTGCAAATCCAAATCCATATGTGTTCCTGTATAGGCACTGCATTGGATTCGTTGGATAATACTCTAGGGCAACCGGTCGATCACGATCACCTAGTCCATCTCCAAGGCATTCCTAGTCGATTGCCAAACATTTTTGTAAAAAAACCTAACGATAAAAGTCTTGCTTTTTTTTTTTTTTAATTGGTCTCCCGCTGTTGGCGGCAGGTGCAAATGACTCAGCTGCACTGCAAACAGGGTAGGCAAAGTGTTCACATTTTTAACCATTTAATGTGTCCGAAGGTACGAACTCTGCTTTCTCGAAGGTCACGGAGAGCAAATCAAGTGCCTATAGGACTACATCTGGCCAACTGGATGGCTCAGATTACCGTGTCTGCGGTAATGTAAGCAGGTGTAAAACAAATCTACAGCAAAATCGATACTGTGAGATTTCAAAACCATGACTAGAGACAGAATATCAAGGAATACCTCAAAGAGCTTCTGTTTTTATGAGTGATGTTATGTTCTTACTCAGCACTGTCAACACTTTTTTATTCAACACTTTTATAACCCAGTGTATCAATAGGCTTGAATTTGTTATTATTAGCTTAGGTCTTTTTCTTTTTATATATCGAGGAATATTTCACTTTCTCTGGTCATAGGAGTAACAACCTGAATTTGTGCATGAGGCAGGAATAAGGCAGTGCGACTCGAGTTTCGCCATCAGCTGGAAGACAGGGAGTCTTTTTGGGTCAGTGTCAGCGGAGGAAAGGGAGAGCGGAGAGATGCTGAGTAGCGGACTCTCAGTGTTTTTGTGTGTTTTTTTTTTTTAATTGTCCGAACAACAATTAAATTAAAGCCAATATGAGGTGATAATGTATTGGGCCTATAGCCTACTTAACTAATCTCATTGCTACAGACCTGTTTTTAATAGAATCATGTTGCATAGGCTTACATTTTTTAAAGTCATATTTACAACAAAAAAAATATCATTTTTGACTCAGAAAGTGATCTTGACTCAGAAAAGGTTGGTGACCACTGCTCTAGGGGGTATTTGACCTTTGACACCATGTTTTCTCCAAGGAAAACAAGAGCTGCCGGTATAGCCGTCACATTTTATAGATACTTCTGAGGAAATAAATGCTGCTGCTTAAGAATTTAAAAGTGTGATCTCACTGGTGCTAAACAGTTTAACAGTGTGATCCCACTGGTGCTAAATAAAGAGTTTAACAGTGTGATCCCACTGGTGCTAAATAAAGAGTTTAACAGTCTGACCCCACTGGTGCTAAATAACGAATTTAACAGTGTGACCCCACTGGTGCTAAATAAACAGTTCAACAGTGTGACCCCACTGGTGCTAAATAAATCATTTAAAAGTGTGACCCCACTGGTGCTAAATAAATCATTTAACAGTCTGACCCCACTGGTGCTAAATAACGAATTTAACAGTGTGACCCCACTGGTGCTAAATAAACAGTTTAACAGTGTGATCCCACTGGTGCTAAACAGTTCAACAGTGTGATCCCACTGGTGCTAAACAGTTTAACAGTGTGATCCCACTGGTGCTAAATAAAGAGTTTAACATTGTGATCCCACTGGTGCTAAACAGTTTAACAGTGTGATCTCACTGGTGCTAAACAGTTCAACAGTGTGACCCCACTGCTACTAAGGGACTCAAACTACTTGTCCTGAATTAGGAGGATTTTTAAAAAGATAAACCAGAGTGTTCTGAGTCTCATGTGTCAGACTCTGTACATACAGATGAAGACAAGCCGGCTTCTAGATAGACACTAAAGTCTACACTACAGTCTACTCTACTCTAGTCTACACTACAGTCTACACTACAGTCTACACTACAGTCTACACTACAGTCTACACTACAGTCTACTCTACTCTAGTCTACAGTACAGTCTATACTACTCTAGACTACACTACAGTCTACACTACAGTCTACACTACAGTCTACTCTAAAGTATACACTACAGTCTACACTACAGTCTACTCTACTCTAGTCTACACTACAGTCTACACTACAGTCTACACTAAAGTCTACACTACAGTCTACACTACAGTCTACTCTACTCTAGTCTACACTACAGTCTACACTACAGTCTACACTACAGTCTACTCTACAGTCTACTCTAAAGTATACTCTACAGTCTACACTACAGTCTACTCTACTCTAGTCTACACTACAGTCTACAGTACAGTCTACACTACATTCTATATTAGTCTACACTACAGTCTATACTACAGTCTACATTACAGTCTACACTACAGTCTACTCTAGTCTACACTACAGTCTACACTACAGTCTACACTACAGTCTACACTACAGTCTACTCTACTCTAGTCTACACTACAGTCTACACTACAGTCTACACTACAGTCTACACTACAGTCTACTCTAAAGTATACACTACAGTCTACACTACAGTCTACTCTACTCTAGTCTACACTACAGTCTACAGTACAGTCTACACTACATTCTATATTAGTCTACACTACAGTCTATACTACAGTCTACATTACAGTCTACACTACAGTCTACACTACAGTCTACACTACAGTCTACACTACAGTCTACTCTACAGTCTACAGTACAGTCTACAGTACAGTCTACACTGCTCCATCCTTCCGTCTCTAATAAAGATACGGTATGATATGAACAGAAAATCATGACACAAAAAAAAATCCATATGATAATTGACTAGCGAGTTTGTGTCAAAGGAGCTGGAGATGAGCAGTATCACTGATCTGTGGCGGACGGTTTCCTTGTTTAAGTGTTCAGGGTGACAACATCCGACATCAGTAGCGAGCACGAAGCCAGCCCTGCTGTCATCCTAAATGGCCTTCCGTCAGACTTAAGTTCCTAAATGGAGTCTGGTCTAAAACCTTAGTTAGATTAATGACAACGGACCTTCAGTGGCAATCATCCTCCATATTAAACATTATATAATCATCCATTCCCTCCATATTAAACATTATATAATCATCCATTCCCACCATGTTAAACATTATATAATCATCCATTCCCTCCATATTAAACATTATATAATCATCCATTCCCTCCATATTAAACATTATATAATCATCCATTCCCTCCATATTAAACATTACATAATCATCCATTCCCTCCATATTAAACTTTATATAATCATCCATTCCCTACATGTTAAACATTATATAATCATCCATTCCCTCCATATTAAAGAGGCTGTAATCATCCATTCCCTCCATATTAAAGAGTCTGCAATCATCCATTCCCTCCATATTAAAGAGTCTGCAATCATCCATTACCTCCATATTAAAGAGACTGTAATCATCCATTCCCTCCATATTAAACATTGTATAATCATCCATTCCCACCATATTAAAGAGACTGTAATCATCCATTCCCTCCATATTAAACATTGTATAATCATCCATTCCCACCATATTAAAGAGGCTGTAATCATCCATTCCTTCCATATTAAAGAGTCTGCAATCATCCATTACCTCCATATTAAAGAGTCTGCAATCATCCATTACCTCCATATTAAAGAGTCTGCAATCATCCATTCCCTCCATATTAAAGAGGCTGTAATCATCCATTCCCTCCATATTGAAGAGGCTGTTTAGGTCAGCTCTTTCACTCAGGGTAAACTTGTTGTATATTCTACTGTATATGGTCTCCCATGAATGTGATCGCTTAAGAAACACCTTTTTGGAGAGGATAGAGAGCAAAGACATGAGAAAACAGCAGCAGTTGATTATGTAATGAATGTTGCTGTCTGAAGCCATTAAGGAATAGAAAACAAATACTGACTGTATGCAGATATGTGGTGGAAGCGGTGGGATGGCAGGAGAACGATGTTTCAGTCATTGACTTAATAAAGGGGGGCGGGGAGGGGGGCAGTTAATTAGAATGTAGGCTACGCTAACGAAGGTAAGTTAATTAATTGTAAAGTGCATCAATTATGAGCTAATTTGGTTCCAGACAGGGCTGTAAGGGACTCTGAGAAGAGACTGTTGAAGGGTAGAGATCCCTGATGAAGAACAAAGTATTTATCACTTAAACCCAATTAGTGAAGTCTTCATGAATATCAGAGGGTGTCACGGTTGTCGTAAGGATAAGCGGACCAAAGTGCAGCGTGTGTGTCGTTCCACATTTTATTAACACTGTGAAGCTATGCAATACATAAATAAACTGAATGACAAAACACAACAAGGTGAAACATACACTACTCAAAAAATCATCTCCCACAAACCCATGTGGAAAAAAATCCTACTTAAGTATGATCTCTAATTAGAGACGAGGACCAGCTGCCTCTATTTGGAGATCAACTCAAACAAACCCAACATAGAAATACAAAACTAGAACCTGAACATAGAAATACAAAACATAGAAAAACACCCCCTGTCACGCCCTGACCTACTCTACCATAGAAAATAACATCTTACTATGGTCAGGACGTGACAGAGGGTATATAATCTCTGTTTACACAGGGTCAGACAGACAGACACTTATGTTCAACAACCCAGAAAGAAGCACAGAAGGTTTGCAACATTTGTGTATGGCTACGATTAGAATAAGAAGGTAGTTTGATTCTTAGAGCACAGTTAGTTAGACAGCCTATTTCCGCTATACACATCCTACCCATTGGTTGTATTTCATGGAACATTCTTACATTCTTAGAAGATTGTGGGTAACTACAGAATACGGTGAATATTCTACAACGCTAGCATCCATGTCATCTGGAAAGTATTCAGACCACTTCACTTTTGCCACATTTTGATATGTTACAACCTTGTTAAAAATGGATGAAATAAAAAATGTTCATCAATCTACACAGAATACCCCATAATGACAAAGTGAAAACAGGTTTAGACATTTTTAGCTAATTTATAAAAAAAATAAGAAACAAAAATACTTTAATTACATGAGTATTCAGATCCTTTGCTATGAACCTAAAAATGTAGCTCAAGTGCATCCTGTTTCTGTCAAATTGGTTGTTGATCATTGCTACACAACCGTTTTCAAGTCTTTCCGTAAATGTTCAAGTAGAACAACAAATACTAAGTCTCAAAACCTCACTCAGGAAACAACCACACACAGTAACCAATTCAAGCTTCGGCAAAGGAAACCAGAAAACACAACTCTTTTAACAGGGAGATCATCATGCGTAATAGGACACACCTGCGTGTCATTAATGTCTTTAGGACGGTCTCTGGCGCCCTCTGGTGACAGGTGGAACCATGACAGTACACGTAACATGATGCAACCACCACTATGCTTGAAAATATGAAGTGTTACTCAGTAATGTGTTGTATTGGATTTTCCCCAAAAAACATAACACTTTGTATTTCAGGATAAAAAGGTGAATGGCTTTGCCACATGTTTGCTATAATCCTTTAGTGCCTTGTTACAAACACGATGCATGTTTTGGAACTGTTTCCTTCCTCTCAGGCAACTGAGTTAGGAAGGACGCCTGTATCTTTGTTGTGACTGCGTGTATTGAAACACCATCTAAAGTGTAATTAATAACTTCACCATGGTCAAAGGAATATTCAATGTCTGCTTTTTTATTGTTACCCATCTACCAATAGGTGCCCTTCTTTGCGAGGCATTGGAAAACCTCCCTGGTCTTTGTGGATGAATCTGTGTTTAAAAATGTTACTGCTCGACTGAGGGACTTTACAGATAATTGTATGTGCAGGGTACAGAGATTACGTTGTCATTCAAAAATCATGTTAAACACTATTTATTTAGGCTTGCCATAACAAAGGGGTTGATTAATTATTAACTCAACACATGTCAGCTTTCCATGTTTTATTAATTTGAAAATAATTCGAAAAACATAATTCCACTTTGACATTATGGGGTATTGTGTGTAGGCCAGTGACAAAAAAAATCTAAATGTAACCCATTTTAAATTGAGGCTGTAACACAACAAAACGTGAAAAAAATCTACGGGTGTTAATACATTTTGAAGGCACTGTATGTTTCAGTCATTAATTGAAACATGATTCTTGAAGACACTTAAATCAAGCAGGTAATTGAAAAGCCTTGGGTGGTTTATAATATAATAAAGCTGTTTAGTTTCTGACTGACATTATAATTGTTTTCTATGTAAGCCAAAAGGGTTGCCTTTCCTGGCATCATTTGAAGTTTTGTCAAGATTGGTATCAAAATAAAGGAACATGGCATAGCTGGCCATCACAGAAGGCAGGATGGGGTACACAGTGTATCAGAGGAGGGTACTGACAGAAGGCAGGATGGGGTACACAGTGTATCATGGGAGGGTACTGACAGAAGGCAGGATGGGGTACACAGTGTATCATGGGAGGGTACTGACAGAAGGCAGGATGGGGTACACAGTGTATCATGGGAGGGTACTGACAGAAGGCAGGATAGGGTACACAGTGTATCATGGGAGGGTACTGACAGAAGGCAGGATGGGGTATACAGTGTATCATGGGAGGGTACTGACAGAAGGCAGGATGGGGTACACAGTGTATCATGGGAGGGTACTGACAGAAGGCAGGATGGGGTATACAGTGTATCAGAGGAGGGTACTGACAGAAGGCAGGATGGGGTACACAGTGTATCATGGGAGGGTACTGACAGAAGGCAGGATGGGGTACACAGTGTATCAGAGGAGGGTACTGACAGAAGGCAGGATAGGGTACACAGTGTATCATGGGAGGGTACTGACAGAAGGCAGGTTCGGGGTATGGTGTTCGGATCAGGCCCTGCCCCACTGGTGTAAAGTACCTTCGTATAAATACTTTAAAGTACTACCTAACTCATTTTGGGGGGCATCTGTACTTTAATTTACTATTTATATTTTTGGCAACTTTTACTTTTACATCACTACATTCCTAAAGAAAATAATGTACTTTTTACTCCACACATTTTCCCTGACACCCAGAAGTACTTGTTAAATTTTGACAGGAAAATGGTCTAATTCACACACTTATCAAGAGAACATCCCTGGTCATCCCTACTGCCTCTGATCTGGCAGACACACTAAACAGAGAACATCCCGGGTCATCTACTGCCTAATCTGGCAGACACACTAAACAGAGAACATCCCGGGTCATCTACTGCCTCTGATCTGGCAGACACACTAAACAGAGAACATCCCGGGTCATCTACTGCCTGATCTGGCAGACACACTAAACAGAGAACATCCCGGGTCATCTACTGCCTCTGATCTGGCAGACACACTAAACAGAGAACATCCCGGGTCATCTACTGCCTGATCTGGCAGACACACTAAACAGAGAACATCCCGGGTCATCTACTGCCTCTGATCTGGCAGACACACTAAACAGAGAACATCCCGGGTCATCTACTGCCTGATCTGGCAGACACACTAAACAGAGAACATCCCGGGTCATCTACTGCCTCTGATCTGGCAGACACACTAAACAGAGAACATCCCGGGTCATCTACTGCCTGATCTGGCAGACACACTAAACAGAGAACATCCCGGGTCATCTACTGCCTGATCTGGCAGACACACTAAACAGAGAACATCCCGGGTCATCTACTGCCTGATCTGGCAGACACACTAAACAGAGAACATCCCGGGTCATCTACTGCCTGATCTGGCAGACACACTAAACAGAGAACATCCCGGGTCATCTACTGCCTCTGATCTGGCAGACACACTAAACAGAGAACATCCCGGGTCATCTACTGCCTGATCTGGCAGACACACTAAACAGAGAACATCCCGGGTCATCTACTGCCTCTGATCTGGCAGACACACTAAACAGAGAACATCACGAGGTCATCTACTGCCTGATCTGGCAGACACACTAAACAGAGAACATCCCGGGTCATCTACTGCCTGATCTGGCAGACACACTAAACACAAACGCTTTGTTTGTAAATCATGATTTAGTGTTGGAGTGTACCCCAGGTTATCATTCAATTTAAAAAAAAACTACACAATTGTGCCGTCGGGACAGACAATATTTACACGCTAAGCGCTTCAGCACTCGACGGTCCTGTTCTGTGAGCTTGTGTGCCACTTGTTGCTCCTAGACGTTTCACCTTCACAATAACAGCGCTGACAGTTGACCGGTTCACCTCTAGCAGGGCATAAATTTGACGAACTGACTTGTTGGCAAGGTGGCATCCTATGACGGTGCCACGTTAAAAGTCACTGAGCTCTTCAGTACGGGCCATTCTACTGACAGTGTTTGTCTATGGAGATTGTATGGCTATGTGCTAGATTTTATACACTTGTCAGCAACAGGTGGGGATAATACTTTTGTATATATAGTGTACATCAAACATAAAACATAGAAAATTACTAAACATATGAAGAAAAAGACACATTTATCAACAGAGGTCTCTGATAATTTCTCTGAACTGACCAAGGGGGACCAGAACATCTATTTTCAGAGAGCTCTGTAAGTTGTTCCACGTAAAGGTGCATAAAAAATTAAATCAGCTTTTCCCAACTCTGTGGAGACCAAAGGGCCTCCAGTGTTATCCAAGCCTGAGACCGGGTTTGGTCATTTGTAACTCTAAATTGAATTAATGATGATAGATACATATGAAGTTTCTGCATGAGTGCTTTGTTGATAAATACAATAAAATGCTGCTCTCTGTTTAAATACAGTGCATTCGAAAAGTATTCAGACCCCTTGACTATTCCACATTTTGTTACATTACAGCCTTATTCTAAAATGGATTAAATAAAACAAAATGCCTATCAATCTACACACAATACCACATAATAACATCACAATACTCCATAATGACATCACAATACCGCATAATGACAAAGCGAAATCAGCTTTTAGATTTTTTGCAAATTAAGAAATACTTTATTTATATAAGTATTCCGACCCTTTGCTATGAGACTCGAAATTGAGCTCAGGTGCATCCTGTTTTCATTAATCATCCTTGAGATGTTTCTACAACTTAATTGGAGTCCCCCTGTGGTCAATGTAATTGATTGGACATGATTTGGAAAAGGCACACACCTGTCTATCCACAGTTAACAGTGTTTGTCAGAGCAAAAAACAAATCATTTAGGACGAAGGAATTGTCTGTAGAGCTCTGAGACAGGATTGACAGGATTCCTCTTTTTGGAAAAGGGTACCAAAACATGTCTGCAGCATTGAAGGTCCCCAAGAACACAGTGGCCTCCATCATTCTTAAATGGAAGAAGTTTGTAACGACCAAGGCCCTTCCTAGAGCTGGCCGCCCGGCCAAACTGAGCAATCAAGGGAGAAGGGTCAGGGAGGTGACCAAGAACCCAATGGTCACTCTGACAGAGCTCTAGAGTTCCTCTGTGGAGATGGAAGAACCATCTCCACAGCATTCCACCAATCAGGCTTTATGGTAGAGTAGCCAGACGGAAGCCACTCCACAGTAAAAGGCACATGACAGCCACTTGGAGTTTGCCAAAAGGCACCCAAAGACTCTCAGACCCTGAGAAACAAGATTCTCTGGTCTGATGAAACCAAGATTCAAGTCTTTGGCCTGAATGCCAAGCGTCACGTCTGGAGGAAACCAGGCACCATCCCTACGGTGAAGCACGATGGTGGCAGCATCCTGTGGGATTTTTTTCAGCGGCAGTGTCTCGAGACTAGTCAGGATTGAGGCAAAGAGGAACATCCTTAATGAAAACCTGCCCCAGAGCGCTCAGGACCTCAGACTGGGGCAAAGGTTCACCTTCCAACAAGACAACGACCCTAAGCACACAGCCAAGACAGCGGAGGAGTGGCTTCAGGACAAGTCTCTGAATGTCCTTGAGTTGCCCAGCCAGAGCCCAGACTTGAACCTGATCTAACATCTCTGGTGAGACCTGAAAATAGCTGTGCAGCAATGCTCCCCATCCAACCTGACAGAGCTTGAGAAGATCTGCAGAAAAGACTCAGAGTATCTCCAAAGACAAGTGTGCCATTTTATTTAACTAGGCAAGTCAGTTAAGAACAAATTCTTATTTTCAATGACAGCCTAGGAACAGTGGGTTAACTGCCTTGTTCAGGAGCAGAACAATAGATTTTAACCTTGTCAGCTCAGGGATTCAATCTTGCAACCTTTCGGTTACTAGTCCAATGCTCTAACCACTTGGCTGTAATTGCTGCCAAAGGTGCTTCAAGAAAGTACTGAGTTAAAGGGTCTGAATACTTCTGTAAATGTGATATTTCTGTTATTTAGTTTTTATAAATTAGCAAACATTTCTAAAAACCTGTTTTTGCTTTGTCCTTATGGGGTTAATTTAAATAAAACGAAAAATTATTGAGCCTTTATTTAACAAGGCAAGTCTTGGCCTCCCGAGTGGCGCAGGGGTCTTAAGGCACTGCATCGCTGTGCCACTAGAGATTCTGGGTTCGAGTTCAGGCTCTATCGCAGCCGGCCATGACTGGGAGACACATGGGGCGGTGCACAATTGGCCCAGCGTCGTCCGAGTTAGGGGAGGGTTTGGCCGGCAGGGATGTCCTTGTCCAATCGCGCACTAGCGACAGGTGTTTCCTCTGACACATTGGTGCGGCTGGCTTCCGGGTTAAGTGGGCATTGTGTAAAAAAAGTATGTATTTAGCACTGACTTCAGATCCATTAGTGACCTCTGCACTGACTTTAGATCCAATAGTGACCTCTGCACTGACTTCAGATCCAATAGTGACCTCTGCACTGACTTCAGATCCAATAGTGTCCTCTGCACTGACTTCAGATCCAATAGTGACCTCTGCACTGACTTCAGATCCAATAGTGACCTCTGCACTGACTTCAGATCCAATAGTGTCCTCTGCACTGACTTCAGATCCAATAGTGACCTCTGCACTGACTTCAGATCCAATAGTGACCTCTGCACTGACTTCAGATCCAATAGTGACCTCTGCACTGACTTCAGATCCAATAGTGACCTCTGCACTGACTTCAGATCCAATAGTGACCTCTGCACTGACTTCAGATCCAATAGTGACCTCTGCACTGACTTTAGATCCAATAGTGACCTCTGCACTGACTTCAGATCCAATTATGACCTTTGCACTGACTTCAGATCCAATAGTGCCCTCTTCACTGACTTCAGATCCAATAGTGTTCTCTGCACTGACTTCAGATCCAATAGTGTCCTCTTCACTGACTTCAGATCCAATAGTGTTCTCTGCACTGACTTCAGATCCAATAATGTCCTCTTCACTGTCTTCAGATTACCACCAGGAAACACCAGGAACACCAGGAAATCAGGAACACCAGGAAATCATCACCAAGTGATATTAATTGTAGAAATCTCTTCCCGATTATTCCGGATAATGGAGAGACACGTGATCGTATACAAATGTAAGATTTTAAATGATGTTTTAGTTTAAATATGATATCTGTTTGGGCTTCTTGCGGTCAATTTGCAGTCTGCAAATTATTAGTAATATATGTTCCGGCCCCCCGACCAGCCACTGAATATTTTTTTTTTTGTTGCATGAGGCTGGATCTACTTCATGATCCCTGCTTTCCACACATTTGGAATATTTCCTAATACTAAAGGTAAATAATAAAACGTGTGTTACTGAGCCAGCATTGAGGGGCGCTGCATACTTGAGCAAAGACGGGTCCAAATTGTCAGCCCCCTATTGACTTCTTAGCCCCCTAATGACGTCATTAGCTAATAAGGTAGAAAATAAGTTACGTTTCTGTGAGTTGCCAAAAATAAAAATAAAAACCTGACTACTATTTCCCAAGTCAGGTGAGGTTGACTGATCGTCCATCGAGGTAACTGGAAGCTGTATGAAGAACAGTCAACTGACTGAGCCGAGACCAGTATCACCACCATTTCTTTCAAATAGGAAACCAGCTGAGATGAAATGCTGAATTAAAAGCATCACAAATCTAAACTTTTTCAGTAAAGATGCAGGAGTCTAAAACTACTTGCTTAGACAGGGAAGTAGAGGAATCACCCCGCTTCAGTGAATTAATTATTTTCCAGAATTTAGAGGGATCACTAGCAGAGTCTGTCATAGCACTAAGGAAGTAGTTTGATTTGGCCTGATTAACTGAAGGCAGTGTACCTATTTCTCAATTGTGGAAATAGCTGTCAATCAGCTAACGAGACAAAAAAAATTCATATTTTGGGGACAGAGATGTTAAGAGAGCATGATGCCATAAGAGTAGATTTTACATAAATAGCCACCCCTCCCCCCTTTTTAGTCTATCACATCTGAATATGTTGTAGTCCTCGATGGCAACGTCCTTATCCATAATCAAGTTATTCAGCCAGGTCTCTGAGATAACCAGAATGTGTGGATCTCAAAGAGGGATCTTAAATGGACCAAAGACTGAGGTGGTGGAAGCATCCAAATGAACATAGTCATAGTAGTAGTAAAAAACATTATTCCTGACGTTTTCTTCTACTATTACTACTGCTGCTGCTAATACTACTGCTGATACTGATAATACTACTGCTGATAATACTACTACTGCTGATACTGATACTACTGCTGATACTACTACTACTACTACTACTGCTGATACTACTACTACTACTACTACTACTACTGCTGATACTACTACTACTGCTGATACTACTACTACCACTACTGCTGATACTACTACTACTGCTGATACTACTACTACTACTACTGATACTACTACTACTACTGATACTACTACTACTACTGATACTACTACTACTGCTGATACTACTACTACTACTACTACTACTGCTGATACTACTACTACTGCTGATATTACTACTACTACTGCTGATACTACTACTACTGCTGATACTACTACTACTACTACCACTGATACTACTACTACTGCTGATACTACTACTGCTACTACTGCTGCTGCTGCTGCTACTACTACTACCACTACAACAACTACTGCTACTACTACTGTTGTTGCTGCAACTACTACTGCTGCTGATACTACTACTACTACTACTACTACTACTGCTGCTGATACTACTACTACAACTACTACTGCTGCTACTACTACTGCTGCTGCAACTGCAACTACTACTGCTACTACTACTACTACTACTGCTGCTGCAACTACTACTACTACAACTACTACTGCTGTTGCTGATACTACTACTACCACTACTACTGCTGCTGATACTACAAATACTACTACTACTACTACTACTACTACTACTACTGCTGATACTACTACTATGACAATAAGATGGCACCGGAGCAGAAGGCAGACTTTTTACATGCCCCCAACCGATTGTGTTTTTTTGTTTGTTTATCTGCGTTGTTTGTAACTTATTTTTTTACTATTTTTGTACATAATGTTGCCGCTACCGTCTCTCATGACCGAAAATAACTTCTAGACATCATGACTGCAATTACTCACCAGAATCATGTTTCTTCTTTCACGACTCTGATCAGCCCGAGGAGGAGGATATACAGCTCCCTCGGCAACAGGCCCCAACCACAGTGATCTGCGTGAAGAGGAGGTGGAGAAAGAGAGGCCGGAGAGCGGGCTGCCTTCTGAGGAGTCGGAGGCAATCGAATAAACCCCCACTACCCTCAATTCTGCAAGCAAACATGCAATCTTTGGACAATAAAATGGACGACTTATTGGGAAGATTAAACTACCAACGGGACATTAAAAACTGTAACATTTTATGCTTCATGGAGTCGTGGCTGAACGACGACAATATCAACATACAGCTGGCTGGTTATACGATGTACCGGCAGGAAAGAACAGCGGCATCTGGTAGACATGGGGCGGCGGTCTATGTATTTTTGTAAACAAAAGCTGGTGCACGATATCTAAGGAAGTCTCGAATTATTGCTCGCCTGAGGTAGAGTTTCTCATGATAAGCTGCAGACCACATTACCTACCGAGAGAGTTTTCATCTATATTCTTTGTAGCTGTTACATACCACCACAGTCAGAGGCTGGCACTAAGATAGCATTGAATGAGCTGTATTCTGCCATAAGCAAACAAGAAAACGCTCACACAGAGGCGGCGCTCCTAGTAGGCGGGGACTTCAATGCAGGGAAGCATGTTAAATGTGTAACCAGAGGGAAAATAACTCTAGACCACCTATACTCCACACACAGAGATGCATACAAAGCTCTCCCTCGAACTCCAATTGGCAAATCTGACCATAATTCCATCCTCCTGATTCCTGCTTACAAGCAAAAATTAAAGCAAGAAGCACCAGTGATAAGATAAAAAAAGTGGTCAGATGAAGCAGATGCTAAACTACAGGGCTGTTTTGCTAGCACAGACTGGAATATGTTCTGGGATTCCTCCGATGGCATTGAGGAGTACACCCCATCTGTCATTGGCTTCATCAATAAGTACATTGATGACATCGTCCCCACAGTGACCGTACGTACATGCCCCAACCAAAAGCCATGGATTACAGGCAGCATCCGCACTGAGCTAAAGGCTAGAGCTGCCGCTTTCAAGGAGCGGGACTCTAACCCGGAAGCTTATAAGAAATCCCGCTATGCCCTCCGACGAACAATCAAACAGGCAAAGCGTCAATACAGGACTAAGATTGAGTCGTACTACACCAGCTCTGACACTCGTAGGATGTGGCAGGGCCTGGAAACCATTACAGACTACAAAGGGAAGCACAGCCGAGAGCTGCCCAGTGACACGAGCCTACCGGACATGCTAAACTACTTCTATGCTCGCTTTGAGGCAAATAACACTGAAACAGGCATGAGAGCACCAGCTGTACCGGAAGACTGTGTGATCACGCTCTCCGCAGCCGATGTGAGTAAGACCTTTAGACAGGTCAACATTCACAAGGCCGCAGGGCCAGACGGATTACCAGGACGTGTACTGCAAGCATGCGCTGATCAACTAGCAAGTGTCTTCACTGACATTCTCAACCTCTCCCTGTCTGAGTCTGTAATACCAACATGTTTTAAGCAGACCACCAAAGTGCCTGTGCCCAAGAACGCTAAGGTAACCTGCCTAAATGACTACCGACCCATAGCACTCACATCTGTAGCCATGAAGTGCTTTGAAAGGCTGGTCATGGCTTACATCAACACCATCATCTCAGAAACCCTAGACCCACACCAATTTGCATACAGCCCCAACAGATCCACAGATGATGCAGGCTCTATTGCAATCCACACTGCCCTTTCTCACCTGGACAAAAGGAATACCTATGTGTGAATGCTACTCATTGACTACAGCGCAGCTTTCAACACCATAGTGCCCTCAAAGCGCATCACTAAGCTAAGGACCCTGGGACTAAAGACCTCCCTCTGCAACTGGATCCTGGACTTCCTTACGGGCCGCCTCCAGGTTGTAAGGGTAGGTAACAACACATCTGCCACGCTGAACCTCAACAAAGGGGCCCCTCAGGGTTGCGTGCTCAGCCCCCTCTTGTACTCCCTGTTCACTCATGACTGCACGGCCAGGCACGACTCCAACACCATTATTACATTTGCCGGTGACACAACAGTGATAGGCCTGATCACCAACAACAATGAGAAAGCCTATAGGGAGGAGGTCAGAGACTTGGCTGTGTGGTGCCAGGAGAACAACCTCTCCCTCAACATGATCTAGACAAAGGAGATGATTGTGGACTACAGGAAAAAGAGGACCGAGCACACCCTCATTCTCATCGACGGGGCTGCAGTGGAGCAGGTTGAGAGCTTCAAGTTCCTTGGTGTCCACATCACCAACAAACTAACATTGTCCAAGCACACCATGACAGTCGTGAAGCGGGCACGACAAAACCTATTCCACCTCAGGAGACAGGAAAGATTTGGCATGGGTCCTCAGATCCTCAAAAGCTGCACCATCGAGATCATCCTGACTGGTTGCATCACTGCCTGGTATGGCAACTGCTTGGCCTCCGACGGCAAGGCACTACAGAGGGTAGTGTGAACGGCCCAGTACATCACCGGGGCCAAGCTTCCTGCCATCCAGGACCTCTATACCAAGCGGTGTCAGAGGAAGGCCCTAAAAATTGTTAAAGACTCCAAGCCATAAGACTCCTGAACATCTAGTCAAATGGCTACCCAGACTATTTGCATTGCCCCCCCCCCTTCCCTCTCCACACCACTGCCACTCTCTGTTGTCATCTATGCATAGTCACTTTAATTAAATCTACCTACATGTACATACTACCTCAACTAACCGGTGTCCCCGCACATTGACTCTGTACCGGCACCTCCCTGTATACATTGCTATTTTTTACTGCTGCTCTTTAATTACTTGTTACTTTTATCTCTTACTCTTATCCGTATTTTTTTTAACTGCACTGTCGGTTAGGGGCTAGTAAGTAAACATTTCACTGTAAGGTCTACACCTGTTGTAGTCGGCGCATGTGACTAATGAAATTTGATTTGATTTACTACTACTACAACTACTACTGCTGCAACTACTACTATTACTACTACTACTACACGGTCCCGTGTGGCTCAGTTGGTAGAGCATGGTGTTTGCAACGCCAGGGTTGTGGGTTTGATTCCCACGG
>NC_042983.1:41559407-41649407 GCF_901001165.1 Salmo trutta | reverse complement strand
TTAGTTGGTGTGTAAAACCAGTTAGTTGGTGTGTAAAACCAGCTAGTAAACCAGTTAGTTGGAGTGTAAAACCAGTTAGTTGGTGTGTACAACCAGTTAGTTGGTGTGTAAAACCAGTTAGTTGGTGTGTAAAACCAGTTCGCTGGTGTGTACAACCAGTTAGTTGGTGTGTAAAACCAGTTTGCTGGTGTGTAAAACCAGTTAGTTGGTGTGTAAAACCAGCTAGTAAACCTGTTGGTAAACCAGTCAGTTGGTGTATAAAACCAGTTAGTTGGTGTGTAAAACCAGCTAGTTGGTGTGTAAAACCAGTTAGCTGGTGTGTAAAACCAGTTAGTTGGTGTGTAAAACCAGTTAGTTGGTGTGTAAAACCAGTTCGTTTTTGCGTAAACCAGTTAGTTGGTGTGTAAAACCAGTTAGCTTTTGCGTAAACCAGTTAGTTGGTGTGTAAAACCAGTTAGTTGGTGTGTAAAACCAGTTCGTTTTTGCGTAAACCAGTTAGTTGGTGTGTAAAACCAGTTAGTTTTTGCGTAAACCAGTTAGTTGGTTTGTAAAACCAGTTAGTTGGTGTGTAAAACCAGTTAGTTGGTGTGTAAAACCAGTTAGTTTTTGCGTAAACCAGTTAGTTGGTGTGTAAAACCAGTTAGTTTTTGCGTAAACCAGTTAGTTGGTGTGTAAAACCAGTTAGTTTTTGCGTAAACCAGTTAGCTGGTGTGTAAAACCAGATAGTTGGTGTGTAAAACCAGTTTGTTTTTGCGTAAACCAGTTAGTTGGTGTGTAAAACCAGTTCGTTTTTGCGTAAACCAGTTAGTTGGTGTGTAAAACCAGTTCGTTTTTGCGTAAACCAGTTAGTTGGTGTGTAAAACCAGTTCGTTTTTGCGTAAACCAGTTAGTTGGTGTGTAAAACCAGTTAGTTGGTGTGTAAAACCAGTTCATTTCTGCGTAAACCAGTTAGTTGGTGTGTAAAACCAGTTCGTTTTTGCGTAAACCAGTTAGTTGGTGTGTAAAACCAGTTCGTTTTTGCGTAAACCAGTTAGTTGGTGTGTAAAACCAGTTAGTTTTTGCGTAAACCAGTTAGTTGGTGTGTAAAACCAGTTAGTTTTTGCGTAAACCAGTTCGTTGGTGTGTAAAACCAGTTCGTTGGTGTGTAAACCAGTTAGTTGGTGTGTAAAACCAGTTAGTTGGTGTGTAAAACCAGTTAGTTGGTGTGTAAAACCAGTTAGTTGGTGTGTAAAACCAGTTCGTTTTTGCGTAAACCAGTTAGTTTTTGCGTAAAACCAGTTAGTTGGTGTGTAAAACCAGTTAGTTGGTGTGTAAAACCAGTTAGTTGGTGTGTAAACCAGTTCGTTGGTGTGTAAAACCAGTTAGTTTTTGCGTAAACCAGTTAGTTTTTGCGTAAACCAGTTAGTTGGTGTGTAAAACCAGTTCGTTGGTGCGTAAAACCAGTTTGTTTTTGCGTAAACCAGTTTGTTTTTGCGTAAACCAGTTAGTTG
Organism: Salmo trutta; assembly: GCF_901001165.1. Taxonomy (NCBI): domain Eukaryota; kingdom Metazoa; phylum Chordata; class Actinopteri; order Salmoniformes; family Salmonidae; genus Salmo; species Salmo trutta. The sequence continues at coordinate 41,647,917 of NC_042983.1, read as the reverse complement.
GTGTGTAAAACCAGTTCGTTGGTGTGTAAACCAGTTCGTTGGAGTGTAAAACCAGTTAGTTGGTGTGTAAAACCAGTTCGTTTCTGCGTAAACCAGTTAGTTGGTGTGTAAAACCAGTTCGTTTTTGCGTAAACCAGTTAGTTGGTGTGTAAAACCAGTTCGTTTCTGCGTAAACCAGTTAGTTGGTGTGTAAACCAGTTAGTTGGTGTGTAAACCAGTTAGTTGGTGTGTAAACCAGTTAGTTGGTGTGTAAACCAGTTCGTTGGTGTGTAAAACCAGTTAGTTTGTGTGTAAACCAGTTAGCTGGTGTGTAAACCAGTTCGTTGGTGTGTAAAACCAGTTCGTTTCTGCGTAAACCAGTTAGTTGGTGTGTAAAACCAGTTCGTTTTTGCGTAAACCAGTTCGTTGGTGTGTAAACCAGTTCGTTGGTGTGTAAACCAGTTCGTTGGTGTGTAAACCAGTTCGTTGGTGTGTAAACCAGTTAGTTGGTGTGTAAACCAGTTAGTTGGTGTGTAAACCAGTTAGTTGGTGTGTAAACCAGTTAGTTGGTGTGTAAACCAGTTCGTTGGTGTGTAAACCAGTTAGCTGGTGTGTAAACCAGTTCGTTGGTGTGTAAACCAGTTCGTTGGTGTGTAAACCAGTTCGTTGGTGTGTAAACCAGTTCGTTGGTGTGTAAACCAGTTAGTTGGTGTGTAAACCAGTTAGTTGGTGTGTAAACCAGTTCGTTGGTGTGTAAACCAGTTAGCTGGTGTGTAAACCAGTTCGTTGGTGTGTAAACCAGTTAGTTGGTGTGTAAACCAGTTCGTTGGTGTGTAAACCAGTTAGCTGGTGTGTAAACCAGTTCGTTGGTGTGTAAACCAGTTCGTTGGTGTGTAAACCAGTTAGTTGGTGTGTAAACCAGTTAGTTGGTGTGTAAACCAGTTCGTTGGTGTGTAAAACCAGTTAGTTTGTGTGTAAACCAGTTAGCTGGTGTGTAAACCAGTTCGTTGGTGTGTAAAACCAGTTCGTTTCTGCGTAAACCAGTTAGTTGGTGTGTAAAACCAGTTCGTTTCTGCGTAAACCAGTTAGTTGGTGTGTAAAACCAGTTCGTTTTTGCGTAAACCAGTTCGTTGGTGTGTAAACCAGTTAGTTGGTGTGTAAACCAGTTAGTTGGTGTGTAAACCAGTTAGTTGGTGTGTAAACCAGTTAGCTGGTGTGTAAAACCAGTTAGTTGGTGTGTAAACCAGTTCGTTGGTGTGTAAACCAGTTAGTTGGTGTGTAAACCAGTTAGTTGGTGTGTAAAACCAGTTAGCTGGTGTGTAAACCAGTTAGTTGGTGTGTAAACCAGTTAGTTGGTGTGTAAAACCAGTTAGTTGGTGTGTAAACCAGTTAGCTGGTGTGTAAACCAGTTAGCTGGTGTGTAAACCAGTTCGTTGGTGTGTAAAACCAGTTCGTTTCTGCGTAAACCAGTTAGTTGGTGTGTAAAACCAGTTCGTTTCTGCGTAAACCAGTTAGTTGGTGTGTAAAACCAGTTCGTTTTTGCGTAAACCAGTTCGTTGGTGTGTAAACCAGTTCGTTGGTGTGTAAACCAGTTCGTTGGTGTGTAAACCAGTTCGTTGGTGTGTAAACCAGTTAGTTGGTGTGTAAACCAGTTAGTTGGTGTGTAAACCAGTTAGTTGGTGTGTAAACCAGTTAGCTGGTGTGTAAACCAGTTCGTTGGTGTGTAAACCAGTTCGTTGGTGTGTAAACCAGTTCGTTGGTGTGTAAACCAGTTAGTTGGTGTGTAAACCAGTTAGTTGGTGTGTAAACCAGTTAGTTGGTGTGTAAACCAGTTAGCTGGTGTGTAAACCAGTTCGTTGGTGTGTAAACCAGTTCGTTGGTGTGTAAACCAGTTAGTTGGTGTGTAAACCAGTTAGTTGGTGTGTAAAACAGTTAGTTGGTGTGTAAACCAGTTAGCTGGTGTGTAAAACCAGTTAGTTGGTGTGTAAACCAGTTCGTTGGTGTGTAAACCAGTTAGTTGGTGTGTAAACCAGTTAGTTGGTGTGTAAAACCAGTTAGCTGGTGTGTAAACCAGTTAGTTGGTGTGTAAACCAGTTAGTTGGTGTGTAAAACCAGTTAGTTGGTGTGTAAACCAGTTAGTTGGTGTGTAAACCAGTTAGCTGGTGTGTAAACCAGTTCGTTGGTGTGTAAAACCAGTTCGTTTCTGCGTAAACCAGTTAGTTGGTGTGTAAAACCAGTTCGTTTCTGCGTAAACCAGTTAGTTGGTGTGTAAAACCAGTTCGTTTTTGCGTAAACCAGTTCGTTGGTGTGTAAACCAGTTCGTTGGTGTGTAAACCAGTTCGTTGGTGTGTAAACCAGTTCGTTGGTGTGTAAACCAGTTAGTTGGTGTGTAAACCAGTTAGTTGGTGTGTAAACCAGTTAGTTGGTGTGTAAACCAGTTAGCTGGTGTGTAAACCAGTTCGTTGGTGTGTAAACCAGTTCGTTGGTGTGTAAACCAGTTAGTTGGTGTGTAAACCAGTTAGTTGGTGTGTAAACCAGTTAGTTGGTGTGTAAACCAGTTAGCTGGTGTGTAAAACCAGTTAGTTGGTGTGTAAACCAGTTCGTTGGTGTGTAAACCAGTTAGTTGGTGTGTAAACCAGTTAGTTGGTGTGTAAAACCAGTTAGCTGGTGTGTAAACCAGTTAGTTGGTGTGTAAACCAGTTAGTTGGTGTGTAAAACCAGTTAGTTGGTGTGTAAACCAGTTAGTTGGTGTGTAAACCAGTTCGTTGGTGTGTAAACCAGTTAGTTGGTGTGTAAACCAGTTAGTTGGTGTGTAAACCAGTTAGTTTTTGCGTAAACCAGTTCGTTGGTGTGTAAACCAGTTCGTTGGTGTGTAAACCAGTTCGTTGGTGTGTAAACCAGTTCGTTGGTGTGTAAACCAGTTAGTTGGTGTGTAAACCAGTTCGTTGGTGTGTAAACCAGTTAGTTGGTGTGTAAACCAGTTCGTTGGTGTGTAAAACCAGTTAGTTGGTGTGTAAACCAGTTAGCTGGTGTGTAAACCAGTTCGTTGGTGTGTAAACCAGTTAGTTGGTGTGTAAACCAGTTCGTTGGTGTGTAAACCAGTTAGTTGGTGTGTAAACCAGTTCGTTGGTGTGTAAACCAGTTAGTTGGTGTGTAAACCAGTTCGTTGGTGTGTAAACCAGTTCGTTGGTGTGTAAACCAGTTCGTTGGTGTGTAAACCAGTTAGTTGGTGTGTAAACCAGTTCGTTGGTGTGTAAACCAGTTCGTTGGTGTGTAAACCAGTTAGTTGGTGTGTAAACCAGTTCGTTGGTGTGTAAACCAGTTCGTTGGTGTGTAAACCAGTTTGTTGGTGTGTAAACCAGTTAGTTGGTGTGTAAACCAGTTCGTTGGTGTGTAAACCAGTTCGCTGGTGTGTAAACCAGTTCGTTGGTGCGTAAACCAGTTCGTTGGTGTGTAAACCAGTTAGTTGGTGCGTAAACCAGTTCGTTGGTGTGTAAAACCAGTTCGCTGGTGTGTAAACCAGTTAGTTGGTGTGTAAACCAGTTCGTTGGCGTGTAAACCAGTTAGTTGGTGCGTAAACCAGTTCGTTGGTGTGTAAAACCAGTTAGTTGGTGTGTAAACCAGTTCGTTGGTGTGTAAACCAGTTAGTTGGTGTGTAAACCAGTTAGTTGGTGTGTAAACCAGTTCGTTGGTGTGTAAACCAGTTCGTTGGTGTGTAAACCAGTTCGTTGGTGTGTAAACCAGTTCGTTGGTGTGTAAACCAGTTCGTTGGTGTGTAAACCAGTTAGTTGGTGTGTAAACCAGTTCGTTGGTGTGTAAACCAGTTCGTTGGTGTGTAAACCAGTTCGTTGGTGTGTAAACCAGTTCGTTGGTGTGTAAACCAGTTAGTTGGTGTGTAAACCAGTTCGTCCTCATGAGAGCCCGTTGTATCATATCGCTTGTTGGTTGAAGAAACTTTCAAAGATCTTGAAATATTCTATTTTTCCAGTCAAAAGTTTTTGAACACCTACTCATTCCAGGGATTTCTTTATTTCTACTATTTTCTACATTGTAGAATAAAATTATGAAATAACACATGGAATCATGTACAGTAGTAACCAAAAAAGTGTTAAACAAATCAAAATATATTTTGCCTTGCCTTTTGCCTTGATGACACCCTTTGCCTTGATGACAACTTTGCAACCTCTTGGCATTCTCTCAACCAGCTTCACCTGTAATGCTTTTCCAACAGTCTTGAGGGAGTTCCCACATATGCTCAGACTTGTTGGCTGTTTTCCTTCACTCTGCGGTCTGACTCATCCCAAACCATCTCAATTGGGTTGAGGTCAGGGGAGTGTGGAGGCCAGGTCATCTGATGCAGCACTCCATCACTCCCCTTCTTGGTCAAATAGCCCTTCCATAGCCTGGAGGTGTGTTGGGTCATTGTCCTGTTGAAAAACAAATCATAGTCCCACTAAGCCCAAACCAGATGGGATGGCGTATCGCTGCAGAATACTGTGGGAACCATGCTGGTTAAATTCAAAATAAATCACAGACAGTGTCACCAGCAAAGCACCCCCACACCATAACACCTCCTCCATGCTTTACAGTGGGAAATACATATGCAGAGATCATCCGTTCACCCACACCGCGTCTCACAAAGAAACAGCAGGTGGAATCAAAAATCTCAAATTTGGTACTCCAGACCAAAGGACAGATTTCCACCGGTCAAATGTCCATTGCTCGTGTTTCTTGGCCCAAGCAAGTTTCGTCTGCTTAGTGTCCTTTAGTGGTTGTTTATTTGCAGCAATTTGACCGTGAAGGCCAGATTCACACTGTCTCCTCTGAACAGTTGATGTTGAGATGTGTCTGTTACTTGAACTCTGTAAAGCATTTATTTGGTCTGCAATTTCTGAGGCTGGTAACTCTAATGAACTTATCCTCTGCAGCAGAGGTAACTCTGGGTCTTCCATTCCTGTTGCGGTCCTCATGAGAGCCAGTTTCATCATAGAGCTTGATGGTTTTTGCGACTGCACTTGAAGAAACATTCAAAGTTCTTGACATTTTCCATATTGACTGACCTTCAGTCTAAAAGTAATGATGGACTGTCATTTCCCTTTGCTTATTTGAGCTGTTCTTGCCATAATATGGACTTGGAATTTTACCAAATAGGGCTATTTTCTGTATACGCCCCTACCTTGTCACAACACAACTGATTGGCTCAAACGCATTTAGACGGAAAGAAATTACATAAATTAACTTTTAAGAAGTCACACCTGTTAATTGAAATGTATTCCAGGTGACTACCTCATGAAGCTGGTTGAGAGAATGCCAAGAGTGTGCAAAGCTGTCATCAAGGCAAAGGGTGGCTATTTGAAAAATCTCAAATCTCAAATATATTTTGATTTGTTTAACCATTCTTGATTACTACATAATTCCATGTGTGTTATTTATAAGTTTTGAAGTCTTCACTATTATTCCACAATGTATAAAATAGTAAAAATGAAGAAAAACCCTTGAATGAGTAGATGTCTAAAACTTTTGACCAGTAGTGTAGTTACTGTGTAAAACCAGTTGGTGTGTAAAACCATTTAATTTCTGTGTAAAACCAGTTAGTTGGTGTGTAAACCAGTTAGTTGGTGTGTAAAACCAGTTGGTTGGTGTGTAAAACCAGTTAGTTGGTGTGTAAAACCAGTTGGTTGGTGTGTAAAACCAGTTAGTTGATGTGTAAACCAGTTAGTTGGTGTGTAAAACCAGTTAGTTGGTGTGTAAACCAGTTAGTTGGTGTGTAAAACCATTTAGTTGGTATGTAAACCAGTTAGTTGGTGTGTAAAACCAGTTAGTTGGTGTGTAAAACCAGTTAGTTGATGTGTAAACCAGTTAGTTGGTGTGTTAAACCAGTTAGTTGGTGTGTAAAACCAGTTAGCTGGAGTGTAAAACCAGTTAGTTGGTGTGTAAACCAGTTAGTTGATGTGTAAACCAGTTAGTTGGTGTGTAAAACCAGTTAGTTGATGTGTAAACCAGTTAGTTGGTGTGTAAAACCAGTTAGTTGGTGTGTAAACCAGTTAGTTGGTGTGTAAAACCAGTTAGTTGGTGTGTAAACCAGTTAATAAACCAGTTAGTTGGAGTGTAGAACCAGCTAGTTAACCAGTTAGTGGTTGTGTAAAACCAGATAGTAAACCAGTTAGGTGGTGTGTAAACCAGTTAGTTAGTGTGTAAACCAGTTAGTAAACCAGTTAGTTGGAGTGTAAAACCAGTTAATTGGAGTGTAGAACCAGTTAGTTGGCGTGTACAACCAGTTAGTAAACCAGTTAGTTTGTGTGTAAACCAGTTAGTTGGTGTGTAAACCAGTTAGTTGGTGTGTAAACCAGTTAGTAAACTAGTTAGTTGGAGTGTAAAACCAGTTAGCTGGTGTGTAAACCAGTTAGTTGGTATGTAAACCAGTTAGTTGGTGTGTAAACCTGTTAGTTGGTGTGTAAAACCAGTTAGTTGGTGTGTAAACCTGTTAGATGGTGTGTAAACCAGTTAGTTGGTGTGTAAAACCAGTTAGTTGGTGTGTAAACCTGTTAGTTGGTGTGTAAAACCAGTTAGTTGGTGTGTAAACCTGTTAGATGGTGTGTAAACCAGTTAGTTGGTGTGTAAAACCAGTTAGTAAACCAGTTAGTTGGTGTGTAAATCCAGTTAGTTGGAATGTAGAACCAGTTACTAAACCAGTTAGTTGGTATGTAAAATTAGTTAGTTGGTGTGTAAAACCAGTTAGTTGGTGTGTAAAACCAGTTAGTCCTGATCCATATACACTAGTGTGTCATTACTCAGAAAGTAGTTCCAAAGACTTTACTTAATTTCATAATCTTTCCAACATGTTGTCTACAGGGGGAATCATACATCATTGTTTGCGTGGGTCCTCGGTGCTAGATTGGCACAATGGGGGAGCTCTTACAAGGAGTGTGAAATATTAGAAAATATATTTGTTAAACTGAAGATGATTACCTTTAACATCTTAAAAACTGTCGCGCTTTGATCGTGTCAGCTGTTCCTGGAGTGTTAAAAATATCGCAAAGCTGAGATATTGTCACAAAACATTCTCAACAATCTTTGAGCCTCTCACTGGTGAAGTGACGTTAAATGCTAATCCAAAGGTTGATTTGATATGAATTAACCCTGAAATAAGTTTAGGCGTTTTGTCACTTTTGTAACGTTGACGGTACTCATATTTAGGGATCGAATCACGACTTCCGCCGAAGTTGGTGCCTCTCCTTGTTCGGGCGGCGTTCGGCGGTCGACGTCACCGGCTTTCTAGCCGCCACCGATCTACGTTTCTTTTTCCATTTGTTTTGTCTTGATTGTACACACCTGGTTCCCATTCCGTTATAATATATTCCCTATTTAACCCTCTGGTTCCCACATGGTTTTGTGCGTGTTTGTTCTTTGTTTAGTGTTTTAGACTTCTGTGCGCTGGTGTGTTTTTCCCTGCGTGGAAATTTTGTTGTTTCTTTTCGAGTAAAGTACGTCTTTTACTCAGTTCTGTGTCCTGCGCCTGACTCCGTCCTACCGCTGCACACTGACACCTGACAGAAACACGCACCTCATACCATGGAGCGATGGGAGAGAGGGGTTTTTACTCAGTTCTGTGTCCTGCACCTGACTCCGTCCTACCGCTGCACACTGACACCTGACATTGTGTCAATAATCACAATACTACACACCTTTTTTTTTTGTATTAATATATCTAGGCTTAAGACTTCAATGCGTCCAAAGCTCTTAAATCCTACTGTAACGGCCGTCGAAGGGAGTAGACCAAGGCGCAGCGGGTTGAGTGCTAATTTTTTACTTTTATTTAACACGTAAACAAAACAAGAAACAAACGACAGCTTAACAGTTCCGTCAGGTACAAAACACTAGACTGAAAACAACCACCCACAAACACAAGCTGAAAAACCTCTACTAACTAGGACCTCCAATCAGAGGCAACAAGAAACAGCTGCCTCCAATTGAAGGTCAAACAAAAACCCTAAACATAGAAATAGAAAAACTAGACACGGACATAGAAATATACTAACATAGAACATATACCAAAACCCCCGAAACACATAAAACAAACAACCCCTGCCACGCCCTGACCAAACTACAATAACAAACAACCACTGCCACGCCCTGACCAAACTACAATAACAAACAACCACTGCCACGCCCTGACCAAACTACAATAACAAACAACCTCTTTACTGGTCAGGACATGACACCTATTACTATTCCTTATTCAACAATCAAAATGATGATGAACTTTATTATTGAGGAAAAATGTACTTACCATGACTGTGATAATTATGTGGTTGTCTCACCTAGCTACAGTATCTGAAGAGGAATAAGTGGCTCTGAATAAGAGAATCTGCTAAATGACTCAAATGTCATTGTACATAAAATGACGATGGGTTTAATTTTGACCAAGTAGCTTACCTAAGCTGTAAGTAAACGGGCATGTTTTGGTTTTTTGAAAATCAAGAGCTTTAGTTTTCAATGAAAATATAATTGATTCATGTTCAAAACTGTTTTTCAAAATCACAATAACAGTTATTCCAACAACAAAAAATAATTCTCATTTTGTTTGAACAGCTTTTCTTATTACTTTCTAATTACGTTGAACAAAAAGTGACAAACGTTGTCGTCGGCAGGTTTTTTTTATTTTTCACCAGGTCAGACTAATACCTCACTCCTGGGGGATTAGGCGGTTAACTAGTGAGAACCCCTGTTATGTCTTCTCTGCACTCTCCACTCTCTCAGACCCAAATAATGAAGCGAGAGACGGGAGTATCCACAACAGATCGCATCTCTGTATATTTCGTCCTCCCTCACCCATTTCTCACTGTCCCTCTCTTTCTCTCTCTACATCTTGCTCTCTCTTCCCTTTCCCTCCCTCTCTCCCTATCACTCTCTTTCCCCTGTCTCTCTCTCTCCATCCCTCTTTCTCCCTCCATCTCTCCCTCTCTCCCCTTCCTCCCTCCCTCCCTCTCTCCCACTCTCTCCCTCCATCCACTGAGGATCAAGCCTCCGTAATCCCAGGATTTTATATCCACCAAAACAGCTTGGGCCCATCAGCAAATTGCAATGGCATATGGTATAGGTTTATGATTCGTCTGGCACGCGCATAGCAATGAGGTGCCTCATCATACGTGGGTAAACACGGTGGGGAAAATATCGTAATGTTAAACGATGCCAGGGAAGGGAGGAGGGTTTAGTGGCGTGTTTGCTCGGGGGAGTGGTGCTGTGATTCCCAAATGGCACCCTATTCCCTATGTAGTACTGGGGAAGGATGGGATTAGGGACTGGTGATGGAAGTGGTCCCGGTCTGAATTGGGAGAAAGGAGCGAGAGAGAAGATGCAGATAGATACATAGAGAGAGAGAGAGAGAGAGATACAGAGAGGAGAAAGAGGGAGTGACAGAGAGACAGAGACAAAGAGAGAGAGTGACAGATAGAGAGAGCGAGAGAGAGAGGGAGAGATAGAGAGAGACAGAGAAGACAGATGAAATGAAAAAGTTTGCTTTGGCAATGTTAACATATGTTTCCCATGCCAATAAAGCCCTTTGAATTGAATTGAATCGAATTGAGAGACAGAGAAGAGAGAGAGACAGAGAAAGACAGTGGGAGAGAGACAGAGAGAGAGAGAGAGAGACAGAAGACAGAGAGAGACAGAGGGAGAGACACAGAGAAGACAGATGAAATGAAAAAGTTTGCTTTGGCAATGTTAACATATGTTTCCCATGCCAATAAAGCCCTTTGAATTGAATTGAATCGAATTGAGAGACAGAGAAGAGAGAGAGACAGAGAAAGACAGTGGGAGAGAGACAGAGAGAGAGAGAGAGACAGAAGACAGAGAGAGACAGAGGGAGAGACACAGAGAAGACAGATGAAATGAAAAAGTTTGCTTTGGCAATGTTAACATATGTTTCCCATGCCAATAAAGCCCTTTGAATTGAATCGAATTGAGAGACAGAGAAGAGAGAGAGACAGAGAAAGACAGTGGGAGAGAGACAGAGAGAGAGAGACAGAAGACAGAGTGAGACAGAGGGAGAGACACAGAGAAGACAGATGAAAAGAAAAAGATAGAGAGAATAACAGATAGAGATGAAGAGATAAAATCAAAGAGTAGAAGGTCTCAAAACCAAAACAACAACACAACACCTTCCTACACTACATCACAGATAGCCTAACAACACCTTCCTACACTACATCACAGATAGCCTAACAACACCTTCCTACAGTACATCACAGATAGCCTAACAACAACACAACACCTTCCTACACTACATCACAGATAGCCTAACAACAACACCTTCCTACACTACATCACAGATAGCCTAACAACAACACCTTCCTACACTACATCACAGATAGCCTAACAACAACACCTTCCTACAGTACATCACAGATAGCCTAACAACAACACCTTCCTACACTACATCACAGATAGCCTAACAACACCTTCCTACACTACATCACAGATAGCCTAACAACACCTTCCTACACTACATCACAGATAGCCTAACAACACCTTCCTACAGTACATCACAGATAGCCTAACAACAACACAACACCTTCCTACACTACATCACAGATAGCCTAACAACAACACCTTCCTACAGTACATCACAGATAGCCTAACAACAACACCTTCCTACAGTACATCACAGATAGCCTAACAACAACACCTTCCTACAGTACATCACAGATAGCCTAACAACAACACCTTCCTACAGTACATCACAGATAGCCTAACAACAACACAACACCTTCCTACACTACATCACAGATAGCCTAACAACAACACAACACCTTCCTACACTACATCACAGATAGCCTAACAACAACACCTTCCTACAGTACATCACAGATAGCCTAACAACAACACCTTCCTACAGTACATCACAGATAGCCTAACAACAACACCTTCCTACAGTACATCACAGATAGCCTAACAACACCTTCCTACACTACATCACAGATAGCCTAACAACACCTTCCTACACTACATCACAGATAGCCTAACAACAACACCTTCCTACACTACATCACAGATAGCCTAACAACAACACCTTCCTACACTACATCACAGATAGCCTAACAACAACACCTTCCTACACTACATCACAGATAGCCTAACAACAACACAACACCTTCCTACAGTACATCACAGATAGCCTAACAACAACACCTTCCTACACTACATCACAGATAGCCTAACAACAACACTTTCCTACACTACATCACAGATAGCCTAACAACACAACACCTTCCTACACTACATCACAGATAGCCTAACAACACCTTCCTACACTACATCACAGATAGCCTAACAACACAACACCTTCCTACACAACATCACAGATAGCCTAACAACACAACACATTCCTACACAACACCACAGATAGCCTATGTATTGTAATCTGCAACATTAGCACAATTTCAACAACATCTGCTAGAGAAGTATGTCAGAAGCAATCTGATCCACCTCCTGCTACTAGACTTTGGGATGTGACACGATAACAAACACCTCCAGCCATGTCTCCTCTCATCGTTCATTAGGCAGGAAGCTGTCTGCTTCCAGCAAGGTGACTCCTGCTCAACCCACCTCTTTTATCCGACACGCCTCTCTGAGTTATTGCCCGATGCTCCACCTCCAATGGCCCCGAGAGCTCTCGTCTGATTGGCTGAGAGGCCTGTCAGTCAGCTGGAGGTCCCAGGTGATTGGCTGAGAGACCTGTCAGCCGGGGTACCAGGTGATATGGGTTCAGACACCCAACAGACATCCCAGCTGCCTCAAAAATATGGGAACTCTAAACCTCACAGACAGTCAGATATTCGCTTAATCATTAGCACAAACCAGACGGACCTTGTTGAGCCTACGGCGTAAGAGGTAGAGGCGAGCGTGTTAGTTAATGTGTCTGACTCAAATAACCCAACGCCTGCCCTGTGGGGGTTCAGCACAGTATATATTGTGATAACATTATTACATTAACATTATTACAGCAGAGAGATGGGCTTTGGGGCTGGTTGTACCCAGCAGGGTGATGGGCTTGGGGCTGGTTGTACCTAGCAGGGTTATGGGCTTGGGGCTGGTTGTACCCAGCAGGGTGATGGGTTTGGGGCTAGTTGTACCCAGTAGGGTGATGGGCTTGGGGCTGGTTGTACCCAGCAGGGTGATGGGCTTGGGGCTGGTTGTACCTAGCAGGGTGATGGGCTTGGGGGCTGGTTGTACCTAGCAGGGTGATGGGCTTGGGGCTAGTTGTACCTAGCAGGGTTATGGGCTTGGGGCTGGTTGTACCCAGCAGGGTGATGGGCTTGGGGCTGGTTGTACCTAGCAGGGTGATGGGCTTGGGGCTGGTTGTACCTAGCAGGGTGATGGGCTTGGGGCTGGTTGTACCTAGCAGGGTGATGGGCTTTATTATGTAATTACTAGGTTATGTAATTAACCTGCTTCCAAGTATTGTTTTAGGAAATAATAGTCACGTCCTGACCATAGTAAGATGTTATTTTCTATGGTAGAGTAGGTCAGGACGTGACAGGGGGTGTTTTTCTATGTTTTGTATTTCTATGTTCATGTTCTAGTTTTGTACTTCTATGTTGGTTTTGTTTGGGATGATCTCCAATTAGAGAAAACTGGTCCTCGTTGTCTCTAATTGGAGATCATACTTAAGTAGGGTTTTTTTTCCACCTGGGTTTGTGGGAGATTAGTTTTGAGTAGTGTCTGTTTCACCTCTGCGTCACGGTTTGTTGTTTTTTTGTCATTCAAGTTTATTTATGTATTGCATAGTTTCACAGTATAAATAAAATGTGGAACAACACACACGCTGCACTTTGGTCCGCTCATTCCTTCGACAACCGTGACAATAACAAGTAATTTCTGTATTGTAAATGAAAGTGCTGCCAAAGTTTTTGGGCTGTTACGAAAAAAACATGGAGAAGGAAGTGTGCAGAAAACCTTCATGTTTTTTTCATAACAACTCAAAGACATTTTAATTTACATTACAGAAATCATTAGTTATTTATCAGGATTATACAGATAGAATGAACTCTCTTTGGATCTGTCTTCTGGTCCTTATGTTCATTGGAGAAAGGACTTTAACCATAAAGCACTTAAGTAATTGCACAATCATATCCATTATAGTGAAAAAGAACATCCCAACAATATAGCCTAAACCTCAAAAAGCCTGAACCATCAAGAGGTAGTAATCCTCCACCTGTATTTCCTCCATCCTTCCTTCCATCTCTGAATCTGAATAGCAGCCTTCTCTATAACAGCAGAGAGAGAGGGACTAATACTCTTTGAAAAACAATGCATAACCATCCATTTGGAAAAAAGGGTCCCTCTTTGAAAGGTTAATTTTCTCCCTCTCTCCCTCCGTTCACTCTCTCTCTTTCTCTCTCTCTCTCTCTCAATTACCAACCACCTGTCTTTCTCTCACCATCTCTCTGTCTCCCCCCACCTCTCTCTCTTTCTCTATTTTTTAGTGGATTGGCAAAGGTACTTAGTATAGATTACAATTTAAATACAAATGATTGTAAAATAAAACTTGATGGTTGTATTTTACATAGTGTATGTTATTTGTATGTATAATGTTGGCCCACTATAGACTTTTTACTGGTCAGTTCACATTGGCGGTAAAAACTACTGACCCTGTGTAGTTACAACAACAGTTACATCAACAGTTACAAAAGCAGTTATAACAGCAGATAAATCAAATGTTACATCAACAGCTATATCAACAGTTACATCAACAGCTATATCAACAGTTACAACAACAGCGAACAACAACAGTTAAATCAACAGTTACATCAACAGTTACAACAGCAGTTACAGCAACAGTTACAACAGCAGTTACAGCAACAGTTACATAAACAGTTACATCAACTGTTAAATCAAAAGTTACAACAACAGTTACAAGAAGAGTTACAACAACAGTTACAACAGCAGTTACAGCAACAGTTACATAAACAGTTACATCAACAGCTATATCAACAGTTACAACAGCAGCTATATCAACAGTTACATCAACAGTTACATCAACAGTTACAACAACAGTTACAACAACAGTTACATCAACAGTTACATCAACAGTTACATCAACAGTTACAACAGCAGTTACAACAACAGTTACATAAACAGTTACATCAACAGTTACATCAACAGTTACATAAACAGTTACATCAACAGTTACAACAACAGTTACATAAACAGTTACATCAACAGTTACAACAACAGTTACAACAGCAGATAAAACAACAGTTACATAAACAGTTACAACAACAGTTACATCAACAGTTACAACAGTAGTTACATCAACAGTTACAACAGCAGTTACAACAGCAGTAAACAAATACAGTTACAACAACAGTTACAATAGCAGTAAACAAATACAGTTACAAAAACAGTTACAACAACAGTTACATCAACAGTTACAACAACAGTTACATGAACAGATTCATCAACTGTTACATCAACAGTTACGACAACAATTACAACAATAGATACAAGTCATCCCCCATCCCACAGTGTATATAGTCTAAAGATGGATTCATCCCCCATCCCTCAGTGTATATAGTCTAAGATGGACTCATCCCTCAGTGTATATAGTCTAAAGATGGATTCATCCCCCATCCCTCAGTGTATATAGTCTAAAGATGGATTCATCCCTCAGTGTATATAGTCTAAAGATGGATTCATCCCTCAGTGTATATAGTCTAAGATGGATTCATCCCTCAGTGTATGTAGTCTAAGATGGATTCATCCCTCAGTGTATATAGTCTAAAGATGGATTCATCCCTCAGTGTATAAAGTCTAAAGATGGATTCATCCCTCAGTGTATATAGTCTAAAGATGGATTCATCCCCCATACCTCAGTGTATATAGTCTAAAGATGGATTCATCCCTCAGTGTATATAGTCTAAAGATGGATTCATCCCTCAGTGTATAAAGTCTAAAGATGGATTCATCCCCATCCCTCAGTGTATATAGTCTAAAGATGGATTCATCCCCCATCCACAGTGTATATAGTCTAAGATGGACTCATCCCCCAACCCTTCAGGGTTTGTTGTCTAAAGATGGATTCATCCCCCATCCCTCAGTGTATATATTCTAAAGATGGATTCATCCCCCATCCCTCAGTGTATATAGTCTAAAGATGGATTCATCCCCCATCCCTCAGTGTATATAGTCTAAAGATGGATTCATCCCTCAGTGTATATAGTCTAAAGATGGATTTGTCCCCCATCCCTCAGTGTATATTGTCTAAAGATGGATTCACCCTCCATCCCACAGTGTATTACTTGTCTCATCGCGCTTTAGCGACTCCTTGTTGCGGTGCTGGGCGCCTGCAGGCTGACTTCGGTCGACAGTTGAACTGTGTTTTTCTCCGACACATTGGTGCAGCTGGCTTCCGGGTTAAGCATGCGACTGTTAACATCACTAGCGTAGGAGCCAGCATTCGGAATTTTGGATGAAAAGCGTGCCCAAAGTAAACTGCCTGCTACTCAGGCCCAGAAGCTGGGATATGCATATAATTGGTAGATGGATAGATGGATAGAAAACACTCTAAAGTTTCCAAAACTGTTAATATAATGTCTGTGAGTATAACAGAACTGATATGGCAGGCAAAAATCTGAGGAAAATTCATCCAGGAAATGATTTTATTTTTAAATGGCTGTTTTTTCATTGAAAGCCTATCCACTATACAAAGACTTATGACCCAGTTCACGATCTCTATGGCTTCCACTACATGTGGCCAGTCTTTAGGTATTGTTTCAAGCTTTTACTCTGAAAAATGAGGGAGAAACACCACTTTCAATGAGAGGACAGTGGAAATTTCCAGACATGAGTCCAGCGCATGACCGGAAGCGTGCCTTTCTTGTTTTTCCTTTTCTATTGACAAAGCTTTTGTCCGGTTGTTCGATTATTTATGACAAAAACAACCTGAGGATTGATTATATACATCGTTTGACATGTTTCTTCGAACCTTTATGGTGCTTTTTTGATTTTTCGTCTGTCTGTTGTGAACGCGCTTTGTTCCATTGGATTACTGAACAAAACTCACCAACAAATGGAGGTTTTTAGACATAAAGAGGGACATTATCAAACAAAACAAACATTTATTGTGTAACATGGAGTCTTCGGAGTGCAACCATATGAAGATCATCAAAGGTAAGTGATACATTTAATCGCTATGATTTGTCTGCTGGGCGCTGTTCTCAGATAATCGCATGGTATGCTTTCGCCATAAAGCCTTTTTGAAATCTGACACCGTGGTTGGATTAACAACAAGTTCATCTTTAAACCGATGTATAACACTTGTATGTTTCATAATGAGTATTTCTGTTTTTGAATTTGGCGCTCTACAATTTCACTGGATGTTGGCCAGGTGTGGGCTAGCGTCCCACACCCCCTAGAGAGGTTTTAAGTAATCCAGGGTTTACAGCGGCTAACCTTACCAGTTTATAGCATAAATTTGGTATTTTAGACCTTACAGTTTAGATGGTTCCTTATTTATATGAAGAGGCTGTATGAGAATGCCCAGGTGCTGACCACTGGTTAACACCAAATGTTTCATTCCCCACTGATTACAGTCTAAAGATGGATAATAAAATATGAAATGTAGACATGAGGACACACAACAAAGTACAATAAAAAAGGCCCTTTTTTTCACATCAGAAAAAAGAAACGCTGCCTGATGCCGTGAAGAATGTGTTTTTTATAGACTACTTTGCTATTCTGCTATAATTTTAAAAAATATGATTTTCAAAGTGGAAATTAAATTATACAACTATTGTATTGCAAGTTAGAGTACTGTAAGATAGAGTACTCTAAGTTAGAGTACTGTAAGATAGAGTACTGTAAGATAGAGTACTGTAAGATAGAGTACTGTAAGATAGAGTATTGTAAGATAGAGTACTGTAAGATAGAGTATTTTAAGATAGAGTACTGTAAGATAGAGTATTGTAAGATAGAGTACTGTAAGATAGAGTATTGTAAGATAGAGTATTGTAAGATAGAGTACTGTAAGATAGAGTATTGTAAGATAGAGTATTGTAAGATAGAGTACTGTAAGATAGAGTATTGTAAGATAGAGTATTGTAAGATAGAGTACTGTAAGATGGGTACTCTAAGTTAGAGTACTGTAAGATAGAGTATTGTAAGATAGAGTACTGTAAGATAGAGTACTGTAAGATAGAGTACTGTAAGATAGAGTATTGTAAGATAGAGTACTGTAAGATAGAGTATTGTAAGATAGAGTATTGTAAGATAGAGTACTGTAAGATAGAGTACTGTAAGATAGAGTATTGTAAGATAGAGTACTGTAAGATTGGTACTCTAAGTTTGAGTATTGTAAGATGGAGTATTGTAAGATAGCTGCTCTATATAGTTTTGCTGCACATTATAACGCAGATCTTGATAGCTCAGCTTTTGCAGCATAGATATATTTAAACATGGATTATAACAAGTATTTATGCAGTATTACATATCCTGTGTTTAAAACAGCTCGATCCGTCCGTGGTTACTGCTGCTACGGAGAAGGGAATAGGTAAATAGGCAGATAAGCAAATATTTTGATAAAGAGGCTTATGAAATTGGTAGATTTATATTTAAAAGCATAGGAAAATATAGCCTTTTAATATTTAAGCCTATGAAAATATAGCCTTTGAATATTAAAGCATATGAAAATATAGCCTTTGAATATTAAAGCATAGGAAAATATAGCCTTTTAATATTAAAGCATATGAAAATATGTCCTTCAGTAACTCCAGTAACTGTTAGTGACCGTTAGGCGTTCTAAGCTGAGTGGAATGCTCAGATGAGCAGAGTCATCTGCTTTATGAAGGGATGTTGATGATTTAAGTAGTGTCAAGTGATACCATCTGTGTGTGTGTGTGTGTGTTTGAGCGTGTATTTGCTCGTGTGTTTGAGTGTGTGTTTGTTTGTGCGCGTCCACAGAAGGCACAGAAACCTTGAGAGGAACTGGAAGCACAGTGATACAGAGCTTGTATTAAAGACACACTACATGATGAAAAGTATGTGGACACCAGCTCGTCGAACATCTCATTCCAAAATCATGGTTATTAATAGGGAGTTGGTTCCCCCCTTTACTGCTATAATAGCCTCCCCTCTTCTGGGAAGGCTTTCCACTAGATGTTGGAGCATTGCCGCGAGGATTGGTTTCCATTCAGGCATAAGAGCATTAGTGAGGTGATGTTGGGCGATTAGGCCTGGCTTCCAGTCGGCGTTCCAATTAATTCCAAAGGTGTTCGATGGGGTTGAGGTCAGGGCTCTGTGCAGGCCAATCAAGTTCTTCCACACTGATCTTGACATACCATTTCTGTATGGACCTCGCTTTGTGCACGGGGGTATCGTCATGCTGAAACAGGAAAGGGCCTTCCACAAACAGTTACCACAAAGTTGTATTTTGTATCTCCCAGTATAAGATCATTACAGACTCTCTCTATCTCTCTCTCTCTCACACACACACACACACGCACGCACACACGCACGCACGCACGCACACACACACACACACACACACACACCAGGCATTCAAATGTAGTGAAAACAGAAGGTGTACAAGTGCATATTTGTACTAAATGGAAGACCTCTTTTTTGGGGCGTTGTGGTCCTTGGAGCGTTTTGTGTGCATGTCTACGTCTGTCCGTGTGTGTTTGTTTGTGAGTGTGAGTGTGTGTGTGTGCCTACGGTGTTAGGCTTCACGGGGGGGGGGCATGGAGAGAGAGAGGCTGGTCACTGTCCACTATCTCTGTACACATACATCATATAATCACATTCCCTGTCGGCCCGTATAAATCTGTATAGACCCAATTAAACGTAGCCCTTAGCACCTTTACACTCAAACAGTATCAGGCCATGTCTTCACTATGGAAAAATGGGATGTCCAGTTTCCATTGGATGGTTTAATAATAAATTCAACACATTTTTAAAATTACAATGAGTCATTGTAATAACATTAACATGTGATAGTACTGGAGAATTTGTAAAACACAAGAACAAAAAAAATGTAATATACAAAACCGATTAAAAAAAAAAGAACTATACATCATATGCATTTGCAGAGCCTTGAATTGATACTGAAAGAACACAGAGTCAGGAAAACAATTGTTTTTCTTTGTCTCTACAAAGCACCTAGAACAACTCTATCCTGAAGTGCTATAATAATATATAATAATGTATGATAACATATGAAATGCAGACATGAGGACACACAACAAAGTACAATAAAAAGGGCCATTTTCTTTTCACTTCAGAAAAATAAACCCTGTCTGATGCTGTGAAGAATATGTGGTTTTTTATAGACTTCTTTGCAATTCTGCGATCATTAAAAATATATGATTTTCAAAGTGGAAATTTAATTATAAAACTTCCTGATCTAAATTATTGCAAAATACAGTGTTTTACACATAGTTGAACACTTTTTTGATTACCTGTTTTTTAACATGTTGTGTTTTCAAAAAGACAAAATATTCATTATTTTACAACCTTCCAAAATGTGAATAAGACAAATATAGAAATGGCTTTTTAGAAAAATGTATCCAATTCTAAATAAAATGACAACAAGATATAGTGAAATAACTACATTCAAACCAACTTTTAAAGGCAAAATGTGGCAAAATCTCACATAAAATTCCATCCATCATGCAGAAAAACAAAAGTGCAAGAAAATACATAATAATTCTTTATAAGAAAATAATCTTAGGCAAAGTACAACTGCTGTATTAGCATTTTTAAACCAATATTAAAAATATTTTTTTATTTATAAAAAGTGAACAATTTTGATCTCTCCATGGAACATTTGGAAATGGCACAGGAGGGGAAGGAGACGCCTCTTAAAACCAATGTGAAGCGTTGCTAGACTGGATAGCTGTTTTCTGGCTGGCATGTAAATAACTCATTAGTACGGGTTTAATAGCCGCTCTGTGCTCTCAGATGTAACATAAAAACGGAATGTAAAAAAAAAAAAAAAAAACGGTTAAATATATCGAAACGAATCTGATTATCTGACCAAAATGTTAAACTGAGAAATTAGGCAAGAGACTAAAATATATGTCTGAAACTAATATCACAGCACCCTAAGGATTGTGTATCTGACCATCAGTGTCATTGCGGTCCCTTCCTGTCCACCCAGATAAAAAAAAAAGGAATAATTAAGTCAGAGACGACGTGCACGCCCAACCTGTCTCGTGCACTTGCATGCCCACCAAATGTGAAAATCCTGGCCCCATTCCCCCTGAAACTCGATGGTTGTTGAACTTATTTTTAGTGTCATTTGATAAGCTTCCCTGGTTGCACAGAGACATCCCACTGACCCAGCCACTGGTCATTGTCTATACCGGTTCCCATCAAAACCGGGTGCGCTTTGTCAGGTTTCGACTCCAATATCCATTTTGCATCTGAAGTACCGTATCCAAAGTGACTGGATCGCTGGAGCCATTTCTCTTCAGCTGCTGCCTTTCCTCCCCCACAGTGCTCCTCTCTCGCTGACATCATTTGGGATTGGCGTCATGACAACACGCTTGAGAAATCTACAACAAATATATATACTACCGTTTTTTTGGGGGGGGGGGTTGGAGCGCAGCGTGCGAAACTTGGTAACGTAATTTGAACAATACTTATCTGTACGTCGCATCCGTTGCCTTGGTTTTGCGTTTGGGTTTCGGACGGCCAGGGTGCACCAAACCGTCACCAAGGAGACAGGATGGGATGGCCTCTTTCTCTCCAAATAATGCACGTACAGTTGTAGGTCATTCAATGTCAAAAGCAATAAAAAAAAAGACGACCAAATCTTCACAGGCTGCTGCTTGCTGTTCGCTTTAATTATTTTTTAATTAAACGTTGATATTCTGCTGCTGAGGGAAACTATAGGGCTGAGACTGGAGGGAGGCAGGGAGGTCCTTGGAGGACTGGAGACAGAAGGGTAGAAGCAGGGAGGTCCTTGGAGGACTGGAGACAGAAGGGTAGAAGCAGGGAGGTCCTTGGAGGATTGGAGACAGAGGGGAAGGGTAGAAGCAGGGAGGTCCTTGGAGGATTGGAGACAGAGGGGTAGAAGCAGGGAGGTCCTTGGAGGATTGGAGACAGAGGGAAAGGGTAGCAGTGACATTGGAGACAGCTGTATCTATATCTTAAAACTCTTCAACTGACTGACTGTCATGTTTATTGGGTTGTGATGTTGTACGCCTTAGTGAGCATACAGCAGATTGCATCAAAACAGAGGGGAACACAGCCAAGCACCATGTCAGGGGCTTCAGGCAGCCTATCCCTTAAACCAAGTCTGAAGAAGAGAGCTGTGGTGGTCTGGTCAGAGGGGCTGTCCTGTCCCGGCCCGGCCTGGCCCGCGGTGGGATAACGCTCTAATAACCCTCCCCTTGTCCCCAGTACATAATGAAAGAAAGGTGTCTTCACAAAATTAAAGGCGCAAAAGTCTTAGCTACTGCTTCTAATACCTTAGGGCATCCTGGCTGTCCACAGTTTGTCATGCGTGTGCACTTCTCAGTGTTAAAATGACAGGATCTACGTTCATAGGGGGTCCCGCCAGGCATCTTTCAAACGATAGTGGATGGAGATGAGTTGGAGAGGATTTGTGATGAGACGTTGCCAAGAGGCGATGGACTTGTGCACTGTGTGTCGAGGCCTGCTGGGAGTATTCATACTGCCACGCTAAAGGCATCACAGTCTTGCTCGCTCTCTCTCTCTCTCTCTCTCTCTCTCTCTCTCGCTCGCTGTGTTTTTTTTTTAGATTGCTTCCGTCTGTGCCCATGAAATAAGGTTTTCCACAGAGGGCACAATATGGTCAGAATATGTTAATCCTTTGGTGCACAAAAAAAAAAAAAAAAAAAAAAACTGGATCCGAACGGCCAGTTTGTCCAGTACTTTTATTTGCTTTGGCTTGTGAAAAAATAAATATGTTAATAAAAAAAAAACGACAAGTGGAAAAAAAATGAAGTTAAATCCCAGTTACGGATGGATGGAAATATTTAAATGTTCTTATGAGTATGATTTTTGAGAAAGGAGGAGATATCATGGAGAGGAGTCCCCATTTTGTGAACAAAATGGAGAGAAGCAAATGGATAGTGGTTTTTGGACACTATAGTTTTTGGGGGGGATTTTAAGTGTTCAAAAATATTTTGCTTTTTAATCGAGAGAATAGTCATCATTGTAGATTATATTCCTTTGTCTTCTAACGGTTCTGCAGTCGGCTGAAATTAATACATTTCCCCTGAAATGAGAAAGAATAAGACATGGCATTAGACTCCAAAATTGCATAAAGTACAATCATCACTATTGAAATAATAAGTTATTTATAAAAAATAAACACTCATAAATCATTGTAATATTTGTTACAACTAATATTACTCAAACTTAAATTGTAATATTTTCCCACCAAAAATGGCAAATACATTTTGAAGTAAATCTAGTTGTTGCAGCATAGGAATATTAAATATTGTATATGTTAATAAAGTATTATAAAATACTTCATAAAGTATTCATACCCCTTTGACTTAGTTAACATTTTGCTATGATTTGCCAGATTTTAAATTGGATTAAATCAATGTTTTTTTTCTAACCCATCTACACACAATAACCCCGTAATGACAAGGTGGGAAAAAAAATGTTTTAAAAATGTTAGCAAACGTATTGAAAATAATTTGACCTTGTGTTTTATGTTATGTCCTGCTGAAAGGTGAATTCATCTCCCAGTGTCTGGTGGAAAGCAGACTGAACCAGATTTTCCTTCTTTTCATTTAGGTTAGTATTGTTATAGATCCATCCTCAGTTTTCTCCTATCACAGCCATTTATTGATACACCAGCCAAAGTGTAATTAATAACTTCACCAGGCTCAAAGGGATATTCAATGTCTGCTTTTTTATTTTTACTCATCTATCAATAGGTGCCCTTCTTTGCGAGGCATTGGAAAACCTCCCTGGTCTTTGTGGTTGAATCTGTGTTTGAAATTCCCTGCTCGACTGAGGGACCTTACAGATAATTGTGTGTGGCGTACAGCTATGAGAGTAGTCAAAAATAAAATCCTGTTAAACACTAGTATTGCAGACATCATGAGTCCATGTAAGCACATTTGTACTCCTGAACTTATTTAGGTTTTCCATAGCAAAGGGGTTGAATACTTATTGACTCAAGAAATTTCAGCGCTTTATTTTTTATACATTTGTAAAAATGTCAAAAACATAATTCAACTTTGACATTATTGGGTTATTGTGTGTAGGTCAGTGACAAAATACATTTCAATTGAATCCACTTTAATTCAGGATGTAACACAACAAAATGTGGAAAATGTCAAGGGGTGTGAATAGTCTCTGGAGGCTCTCTACATTTCCACAGAAGTACAATTTTGTAGTTATTTCTGCAACAAATTACAACATACTGTATAAACATTTAAATACTTTCTTTCATCAGAAACAGAATTTTAATATTTTAAAAAGTTTTAATTAAAAACAAAAGTACTAAATACAATTTCACCTATCAGTAAGATTACAAACAATAAAACATTTTACATTGTACTTTATAAAAGCAATATTCTCATACTAGGTCAAATATACAATGAAATACATAATATACCCATTAAGAAAATATCATACATATTGCAATAGTCTTGTAACAGAATGTATAAGGCACAACTCACTAACAACTGTTATTCCTTCACATGCCACCAAGCTGCCCGCCACAACAACAATATCTCAATGAAGGCCCCTTGACCATGGTGGTCTCATCCCACTAAGGGTGTCCTGTATAGGGCAGCATGGGGTAACACAGACCAGGGTTGGGGTCAATTCTAATTAAAGTCACTCAAATCAGGAAGTGATTTGAATTAAAAAAAATACAAAAAATGTTTTATCAACTTTTTAAATAAATAATGTATATTCTACAGTTTATTGAGAAGTCTGAAAATATATGTTCAATTATAGAATTAGAATTGACCCCAACCCTGGTGTGGACTACAGGAAGTCCAGAGGAAAGGCTGTCACGGCCAGCATGCCTGTCTGCTGGGAGGGAAACAGCACATTACAGTGGTATGGCTTCAGCTCTCACTGGTACCAAGCAGGAGCTCTGACCCAGCTCTCACTGGTACCAAGCAGGAGCTCTGACCCAGCTCTCACTGGTACCAAGCAGGAGCTCTAACCCAGCTAATATACAGCTAATACACAGGCACCAAGCAGGAGCTCTAACCCAGCTGATATACAGACACCAAGAGAGAGCTCTAAACCAGCTAATATACAGACACCAAGAGAGAGCTCTAAACCCACCCCCAACCTGCCACTACTACTCTCCCACACCCAAAGACAAACACAACTGACACTGTGCCGAGCCCACCTTCTCTCCCTCCCTCCCTCCCTCCCTCCCTCCCTCCCTCCCTCCACACAGAGAAAAAAGGCCAACCCTGACATTGGATGCACTAACCGGACAGATGCCAATGCAACGACTGAGTTGTTTTGAGCATCCAAAAACTGCATCCAAATACCATGAAAGGTCGGAGACCGTTGCTTTGTTCCTACACTGTTGAGTCCAACAGCCACTCTTGTGGTTGTCGTTGCCATGGTTCAACATTGCAGTGGGGCAGCCACAACAGTTAGCAGATCCACTCTTGGGTTGTGCCTCGCTAAAATATGTTTGGATTAGAACTGGAGTTTAGACAAAATATAGAATCCTCCTTGTTATCTGTCTTGACATCGAGTGTGTGTACCTTCCTTGTGGCTCAGTTGGTAGAGCATGGTGTGTGTGCAACGGCAGGGTTGTGGGTTCGATTCCCACGGGGGGGCCAGTACATCAAAAAAAAGTGCATGAAATGTATGCATTCAGTACTGTAAGTTGCTCTGGATAAGAGCGTCTGCTAAATGCCTAAAATGTCAAATGTACCCGCTCTCGTAGTAGTGTATGTGTGTGGGCTTTGCTCCATCTCTGCATGGTAAAGCCCCTGGATGTCGACCCTCTGTGCCTAATCTCACACAGTCAACAAATAAGGCACATCAGATGCTGTTTTGGCCGCAGACACCAGAGCAGCTAAATTCACTGGATTTTCTGGGGTTTAAAACGAAAAGGGGACTTTGAAAAAGCTGCTTCTCAGCAGGAGCTGAGGATTGAGACTACGGTCCTATTCCGGGACTGAGACTGTGGTCCTATTCTGGGACTGAGACTACGGTCCTATTCTGGGACTGAGACTACGGTCTTATTCCGGGACTGAGACTACGGTCCTATTCTGGGACTGAGACTATGGTTCTATTCCGGGACTGAGACTATGGTCCTATTCTGGGACTGAGACTGTGGTCCTATTCTGGGATTGAGACTATGGTCCTATTCTGGGACTGAGACTACGGTCCTATTCTGGGACTGAGACTATGGTCTTATTCCGGGACTGAGACTATGGTCCTATTCTGGGACTGAGACTATGGTTCTATTCCGGGACTGAGACTATGGTCCTATTCCGGGATTGAGACTATGGTCCTATTCTGGGATTGAGACTATGGTCCTATTCCGGGACTGAGACTACGGTCCTATTCTGGGACTGAGGCTACGGTCCTATTCTGGGACTGAGACTATGGTCCTATTCTGGGACTGAGACTACGGTCCTATTCCGGGACTGAGACTATGGTCCTATTCTGGGACTGAGACTATGGTCCTATTCCGGGACTGAGACTATGGTCCTATTCTGGAACTGAGACTATGGTCCTATTCTGGAACTGAGACTATGGTCCTATTCTGGGACTGAGACTATGGTCCTATGTAGTTGTTTCTTCGGGATGGAAAAATGTTTTCAGTGTAAAATGAAAGAACAAAACCCAGAGATAAAAGTCGGCAGAGAAGATAATGGACCTATATATGTTTCAATAAGATCATCTTTCAGAACTAACGATCACCAAAGACTGAAATTCCAAAAACGTCATAGAATGGAGTCCCCATTGATTTAGTTATAATGTTTGAGTCTCTCTCCCACCCCCATTGCTAATGGTTAAACAGGTGCAGCACAATACTGTCCGACCCATTCCATGCTCTCCTGATCCTGTTCCTGGGCCAGTTAGCTCTTGGCAGTGTGAGTTGCACAGAGGCACATAAACACACACACACATACACAGAGGGAGAGATGGTGATGTGTGGTACCACCCGTCAGAGTACAGAGAGGGAGAACAATAGAAAAGTCTACACGTCAGCATGGGATGTCAGAGGAATTCCATCAGACGGATGGATGGAGGGATGACTGACTGGAAGGATAGAAGGATGGATTGGTAGATGACAGAGGTGGGGAGATTGAGAAGTGATGTGACAAGGGGTGGAGGGTGGGTTTTTTGTTTTTCTCCTTGTAGTCGGAGAGAGAGATTCAGAGAGAGATCCAAGCTACTGTCTCATGATTAATAGGTACCATTAAAACCCCTCCATTAGGTTTGTACTGAAATACATTTGGAGAAATTGAGAAGTAGAGTTTTCTAAATGATGTCAATTAAAACTTCAGATATGTTAAAGATACCGAAAGGGTGGTGTCAGAATAACGTATCCAACTGCAATTCACACTAAAATACTGGTGTGGTCTTGTACAAATATTGTACAATAGAAAATGAATATTCATAGCTACAGGTCTGAGATACTTTTGAAAATATATATATACAGTTCCTATATAGATTTTGTTACTTTACAGCCTTATTCTAAAATAGATTTTCAACAATACATTCCTGAGCAATCTACACACTATACCCCATAATGACAAAGCTAAAAAAAAATGTTTGTTTTTGTAAATGTATTAAAAATAAAAAACAGAAATAAATACTTTACATCAGTATTCAGACCTTTCTCTATGAGACTCAAAATTGAGTTTAGATGCAACCTGTTTCCATTCGATCATCCTTGAGATGTTTCTACAACTTAATTGTAGTCCACCTGTGGTAAATTCAATTGATTGGACATGATTTGGAAAGGCACACACCTGTCTATATAAGGTCCCACAGTTGACAGTGCATGTCAGAGCAAAAAAACAAGCTATGAGGTCGAAGGAATTGTCCTCCATTCTTAAATGGAAGAAGTTTGGACCTACCAAGACACTTCCTAGAGCTGGCCGCCTGGCCAAACTGAGCAATCGGGGGAGAAGAGCCTTGGTCAGAGAGGTGACCAAGAATGCGGTGGTCACTCTGACAAAGACCCAGTGTTCCTCTGTAGGGAGAACCTTCCAGAAGGACAACCATGTCTGCTGCACTCCACCAATCAGGTGGCCAGACGGAAGCCACTCTTCAGTAAAAGGCACATGACAGTCCGCTTGGAGAGATCCTTGATGAAAACTTGCTCCAGAGCGCTCAGGACCTCAGACTGCAGCGTAGGTTCACCTTCCAACAGGACAACGACCCTAAGCACACAGCCAAGACAGTGACTTTGGCAAAAGTCTCTGAATGTCCTTGAGTTGCCCAGACTTGAACCTAATCGAACATCTCTTGAGAGAGACCAGAAAATAGCTGTGCAGCAACGCTCCCCATCCAACCTGACAGAACTTGAGAGGATCTGCAGAGAAGAATGGTAGAAACTCCCCAAATACAGGTGTGGTATCTCAGATAGGGGGGGAGTAAGGCCTAAGAGGGTTTTTTTAAATAAACATCAAACAGTGGGTCTTGCGTTGGGTATACAGAGATGACCAGTTTACAGAGGAGTATAGAGTGCAGTGATGTGTCCAATAAGGAGCATTTTTGGGGCAGATGGTTTAGATAATTTCGTCTTTAAGGTTGCAGCCCCGATCATCACCAAGCCTGTCTCTGACCTTTTTAACCTGTCTCTCCTCTCTGGGGAAGTTCCCATTGCTTGGAAGGCAGCCACCGTGTGCCCTTTATTTAAAGGGGGACGATCAAGCTGATCCTAACTGTTATAAGTCAATTTATTCCCAAGTTGTTCTAAAACAAGCGTTGTGTTCAGTATTCCCATGTTTGGCAACAGATCTCCTCCAAAAATTGCCATACCAAAATATCACCCTGTGGGGACACCTCTTTTCTTATCTGACCATAGCTTTGGCCTGGCGATGTAAATACCATCTTGGTGGCGGTTTGAAGGTTTTGTCTCTGACCCACCATATTGTCTGGAGCTGCAGAGTTCTGCAGCCCGCAGCCAGACTTCAGAGAACAAGAACATGTTTGTCGATCAGAGTTTTGGCTCGTCCCTTGTCAAGGCTCCAGGAGTGTGTGTGTGTGATTTTACATCTCATCTCTCTCTGAACAGCTTGATTCCCCCAACAACACTACACGTCCCCAAGGATCTGTCTTACACTCTTCAGTTTCTACATGAGGGACTGAGACCAAGAAAACGGGTTGTACGGCATCCATATTAGGAAGGCCCTAGCATGAACACAACTGAGGGAGTTTCCGACAACTGAGAGAGTTCCTAATATGGATGCCGTAGTGGTGGAACCCAGAGTTTGGTCCATGACCAACTACGCCATTTTGTGGTGCTCATCTTTTACATAAGTTAATAAGACATTTCCATATAAGTTATATGACAATTTTTTGGTAAACAATGAAATACATGGAAAACAATATTTTATATTTGTCACAATATGTCCTTTAGCTTTGAGCCGCCACATATATAAATCAGGCTCCAGAGTGGCGCTAAGGCACTGCATCTCAGTGCTAGAAGCGTCACTACAGATCCTGGTTCAATTCCAGCCTGTATCACAGCCGGCTGTGATTAGGTGTCCCATAGGGTGGTGCACAATTGGCCCTAGTGTTGTCCAGTTAGGCTTTGTAAATAAGAATTTGTTCTTAACTGACTTGCTTAGTTAAAATAAAGGTAAAATGTAATTATTGGCTGCAATGAAATATAATAATTACAGAACAATGCTAAAGTTAAATGTCTTCTTTACATGCATGAGGTCACAATGGCATTTATTGTAAAAATACAAATATAAAGTGAGTAAAAACACTTTCAATACCTCCAAATTGGACACATTCCAATGTCCCTCTCTGTCTGTGAAGTCTCACCAATCAGACATGTGTTCCTGATTTATCCTCTCGCTACATATTGAACAAATTAAGAAGTTGAAAATAGACGGAGACTAGGGAGAAGTGCAGCTGCAAAGGGGACAGCAGGAGTGCCAGAGTGTGAGCAATCCTCCCATACTCCAGGCCTCCCCTGTCAGTCCACACAGCCCCACATCGGTGCACAGACACACACTGCCCACATAGCACTGCCATCTGTCCTGTAGGGAAATCAAAGCCACCATGGTTACAGCCAACAACATGATGCCAGGCCATTTCCTCTCGTTGTTACAGGCTTTGGTTTTCATTTTTTGATTTCGACGTTGGTTCTGTTTAGGCGTGGACATGATTGCAGTCGTCCTTGTTGGTCAGGATGTGTTGCACCTGTCGCCTCGTTACTCAGTCGTTAGTTTCACCTGTGCCGGCACAGCTGATATTTAAAGAGCCGCAGAGCCAATGTCCCAGTTTACACATGATAGATGTCGGAAGAGCTAGACTACTACACCCTCTTTCAGTTTGTGAACACAAAGACGTGTATTTTGTGTCTCCCTGTTTGTGTTGTTCCACATTTATTTTCACTTCCTAACCTAAGTTGGGTTTTAATTTTGGGGGGGGAGCAAATATAGTGGGTGTCCGTGGTGTTATCAGGCAAATCTAGTGGGTGTCCATGGTGTTTTCAGGCAAATATAGTAGGTGTCCGTGGTGGGGATCTTTCCAACTGGAGTTGCTTGGCCAGCACTCAGTAGACACCCATGGATGCCTTTCAGAAAACCATTTTAAAACCGTCAGTGACTCATTTGTTAGTTCTTTTTTTTCTGTTGAGTGACAATTTGTAGTTTATTGGGAAACGTAACAAAATGTCTCCCAGTTTTATTTATTTATTTATTTATTTATTTATTTTTTTTTGCTCATATCACTCTGAAGCAGTGGAAAGTTGCAAAAAATATACAAAAAGTAAATTACAAATATTTTGATTTGAGAGCATTTGTGGGGAACTCTACTTGGGAGATACTGGATAAATACACAAAGATGAATCTGCTCATCATTGCAAAGCATTATGACATCAAAGTTTCAGATGCAGATTCAAAAGCAGCTGTCAGAGTTAGTCTATACTGCTTTGGTAGAGAAGGAAAATCCTCCCAAAGAGGGAGGATGATGAATAGAGTCCTACGGGTGGTAGAGTACACCCCATAGACGTGCAACTGAGAGAGGTAGAACTAAAGACAAAAAGAAATTGGAGCAACAGAAATTAGATCTTGAACACAAGGAAAAAGAACATGAGAAGAGATTGAAACAACAGAAATTAGAGTTTGAACAGGCCATTTGATTAAAACGGCTAGAACCAGAAGAACGTTCAGCCAGACTAGAACCAGCAGAACGTGCAGCTAGTCTAGAACCAGAAGAACGTGCAGCGAGTCTAGAACCAGAAGAATGTGCAGCTAGACTAGTACCAGATGAACGTGCAGCTAGTCTAGAACCAGAAGAACATGCAGTCTAGAACCAGAAGAACATACAGCCAGACTAGAACCAGAAGAACATACAGCCAGACAAGAACCAGATGAACATACAAACTAGAACCAGAAGAACATACAGTCTAGAACCAGAAGAACATATAAACTAGAACCAGAAGAACATACAGTCTATAACCAGATGAACATACAAACTAGAACCAGAAGAACATTCAGCCAGACTAGAACCAGAAGAATATACAGCCAGACTAGAACCAGAAGAACATACAGCCAGACAAGAGCCAGAAGAATATACAGCTAGTCTACAACCAGAAGAATACACAGCTAGTCTAGAACCAGAAGAACATTCAGCCAGAATAGAACCAGAAGAACGCACGCACGCACAGCCAGACAAGAACAGGAACGTGAGCATGCCATTCGATTAAAAGAGATGGAGCTGGAAGTACTCCGAATCCAGTCAGGCCATCCCTGCACCCTCAACAGAGTTTGATCTTGGTTGGAACAGCCTTTTATCGCCTTTTTCACCGAAAAGGAGGTGTACGTATATTTTACTCTGTTTGAGAGGTTTGTCAAATCACAAAAATGTCTGTGAAATATTGAATTAATAAATAAACAAATACAACTTATACAAGAGCTAGGTACATGCTGTGTACTAGGAAGAAAGTAAATACCGCCAACATCAATGGGATAGCGTTAACACAACCAGATATCTCGAAGAGCCCTAAAGGACATTAGAACATAACTCCTTTTGACCTCTGTCTGACGAAGGCTGAGGCCGATACGTAAGCTTAATTAATAAACAAAGGTGACACTAGCAAGCTCAGTGCGCAAGTTTTGATTTTCTTTCCCACGCAACAAGCAAATTCAGATGTGTGAGTGCTTTCCTATTTTGTACCTCCTTTTTTCCCCTCTATATCAAAATAGATCCAGTCTAATCTGGCAGCTGTGAGGTATCTGTTCCCTTTCAGTCTGTCAACATCGGTACCACATTCTATGGGGAGACGCACTCTTGAGACTTCGGTTGAAGGATCTACAATTACGCATGACAAGGCCAATGAAATCCAAGCCTCACTGGAAGCTCCGCCTTCCAAAGGTGACATGAGTGAGGCTCAGATTCATTCCTTCAATTATACCGCTCTTCGCCTCGGTGTGAACAGGAACATTCACACTACTAAAACAAATAATTGGAACACGAGGCCGTCTTTCGTTTGCACCAACTGAACTGTCCCTTAGTGGTGGAGCGTTCTCACCCCCTGGACGTTGTGTGCTGAAGTTAGAACTTGTCCTCATACGTTTTCTAACCACAAACCAATGAGTTATTCGCATTACCACGTATGGCATATAAACTCCTTGGAAAGACCTTTAGCATTTTTTGAGGAAGCTTGGAATTACCGACACCGCCTTTCTTTACATCGGCTGGGAGATGGATTGGGTGGTCTACTAGCGCTGGCTTATGTCAGCTAGCATGCTTAACTTCCGGCGAGTGAAACTTATTAGCTTTCCCCCGCCGTTATGGCAACCCCATCCCTAGGGGTTTGCGTGAACCCCCGATGCAGTAGCCCCCAGAGCCTCGGCACGGGTCTGAGTGACCAGTGCGCCTCTCCGCAAAAAAACATGTATTTGACAATAACGTCCCCATGTTTGTCAAACGGGGTACTACGTCAGCCATTGCCAGAGCCCCCTGTGCCTGTAAAGGCGCCGGGCTTCATGCATCACAACGTATATTGGAAGCTTTTCCATGTTTAAATGCCGCCCCCCTCTGTTACCCTACATTCCACGGTGTTCACAGGGTTCAAGGGGTATATCAATCTCCCCAGAGTGAGAGTGACAAGTTTGGTCACTGTCCACAAGGGGGCACCCCTCCCCATAGGTGGCTTATACTGGGATTCATTCCTGATTCCTGCCTGTAGCTCACCAGTTCCTATGGGGTATCTAGTGCCAGGTTATGGGCTCTATAGAACACTCGCTGTTGGTAGCAGATTCGAGGGAACGAGCAGGCCATGCTATTATCCAACATGCAGTCTCTGTGGTTCATATACGCCCCCAAATGAGATGTCTGACTCCAGTTCAACGTTTTTCATTCTTGGAATTATATTACGAATCACCTCTGTCTGTTAAAATAGAAAGGGTCTGTTTTTCAGAACTGTCTGTCCCATTCCCAGCTAGGTTACAAGGCGCTTTGTCGCCAATACCTATGACTAGTCGGTAGGATAACCACCACAATAACGCTTTCCCCCTGGGTCTATTTTTAACGCGTGCGGTCCAGCGCTGGGTGCCAGCCGGTTACCGGAGCTCATCATAAACCGAGTGAGGCTCGTTGTGACAACAGTATCCCCAAGTGGCATGGCCAATCAGGGCACGTCACTGATCGCTGGAGCCCTGATACCCAGAGTGGGCTGGGCTTTAGGCAGACCTTGACACATATAGAATACACCGTTTTTTTCAACCGATGTTCCACAATGTTCACGGGTGTTAAAAGTGTGTGAGTTTGATGAGAAGTGTTCCTTTTCCATGTTCAGAAGCACAGTTTTCAAGAGTGGTGGAAATGGAAGAAGAACCTCCTTCAGATGGCACTTCACGGGAGTCTGCTACGACCAATGGCGTGCATGAGAAGTGTCGCCCTGGATAATGCGAACAGTGACATCGGGATACATACAGGCTACAATTTGTTGTGCATCCCCCCATGTTTCTGCAAAGTCATCAAGTCGACATTTCCCGAGGCCTCAGCGCCAATTTTGAGGTAGAAAATATCTTCCTGTCTCCAGAAACAGGCAATCTGAGTGGTTTCTATGTCGAAGAACCGGGACCTGCTGGTACAGCCGGTATTCCTGGATACAAAATGGTACAGGACTTTCTGTCCAATTCTACACCTACGTGCCCTCACCAAGTACCTCAGAATCTACAAACTTAGAATGCTCTTAGAATGCTCTTAGAATGCTATTACAGCGATTGGCTGGTGGTGGCGGAGTCGAGGGGGGCAAGCAGTGTTACACACATCCAGTCTTCATAAGAAAACAGAAAAAGAGCTGTCTGACTCTACCTCAGTGTATTCCGTTTCTGGGTCTCGAGCAATGCTCACTCAAGTATCACGCTTCTATCTATCTCCACAGGGGGTGTCCGGGTTCCAGCTCTGCTTAGCCATATTTCAGCTGGGTCGCAGTGCATTTTTCACCACTGCCTACTGGGGATGATGTCTTCTTTGATGGAAGTAGTTCACGCAGGGCTATCAGCCCTTCCAGCGCTGAGTGCAAGCCACTCCTCTCACAGCCTAACGCCGGTCGCTTCATCAGGTGTGGAGGCTCTCCCAGGTATGGGACATTTTCGCCAGGACTGACGTAGATATTACGCATTGTGAGAAAACTTGCAGTGCCGTCTTTTTTTCACGGTGAGAACGTACGCCCTGGCGCACCAGTGGCCTCGGACCCTCCTTTACGTGTTTCCGCCAGTGGTTCTGATTCAGCCCACATTGGAGAGGGTGCACTGAGAGGGCATTGATTCTTGTGGCTGCCCATTGGCCCAGGCAGCCTTGGTTTGTGTAGATAATTTGCCTTTTAGGTGGGGTATCCGTGGAGACTCCAGTTAAGCAGGGACCTGTTGTCCCAGGAGCATGGGTAGATTTGGCAAGCAAGGCCGGAGATTTGGTTCCTATGGGCCTGGCCATTAAGAGGTGCCAATCTGATGGTTAGAGCTTTACCTTCCGAATGTTATTGCTACCATTCAGTCTGCAAGGGAAATCTTCACGATAGGGCTGTACGCAAGTAGCCTAGTGGTCAGAGTGTTGGGCCAGTAACTGTAAAGGTTGCTGGTTTGAATCCCTGAACTGACAAGGTAGAACTCTGTCGTTCTGCCCTGAACAAGGCAATACCCAGATTGCCTCATCTGATGGGATCAGGTCTGGGGGAGTCTGCCATGGGCCGTTCCACTTAGTATCCATTGGAGTCGGCTTTGGGTGTGATTATATTTCCCCATAGTTTGTTGAACTGAAATTGACTGACTGATAGGGAATGTAAAACTACTGTTCCCTGAAGGAGGGAAATGAGGCACAACAACTATTTGGCCGTGCACTGCCCGTTCCTAGGCTCGGTGAAAAGCGCTATTGATTGAATGAATCCAACCTGTGGAAGGCTGGGCTTCCAGCAAGGTGTAGATTTCTTTGGCCTTGTCAGGCGTGATTGTAGATCTTTCAACAGAAGCCGTGAGAGTGTCACTCCCCACAGTGTGTTGTACCTCGTTTCCCTCTTTCAGGGAACAGTAATTATAGTCATAACATTACATTCAGCTAACCTCCCTAAGATACCGAAATGTACAGTAGAGAAAAGCTAGCCTAGCGTACAGTAGAGGAAAGCTAGTCTAGTGTACAGTAGAGGAAAGCTAGCCTAGCGTACAGTACAGGAGAGCTAGCCTAGCGTACAGTAGAGGAGAGCTAGCCTAGCGTACAGTAGAGGAAAGTTAGCCTAGCGTACAGTAGAGGAGAGCTAGCCTAGCGTACAGTAGAGGAGAGCTAGCCTAGCGTACAGTAGAGGAAAGCTAGCCTAGCATACTGTAGAGGAAAGCTAGCCTAGCGTACAGTAGTGGAAAGCTAGCCTAGCGTACAGTAGAGGAAAGCTAGCCTAGCGTACAGTAGAGGAGAGCTAGCCTAGCGTACAGTAGAGGAGAGCTAGCCTAGCGTACAGTAGAGGAAAGCTAGCCTAGCATACTGTAAAGGAAAGCTAGCCTAGCGTACAGTAGAGGAGAGCTAGCCTAGCGTACAGTAGAGGAAAGCTAGCCTAGCATACTGTAGAGGAAAGCTAGCCTAGCGTACAGTAGTGGAAAGCTAGCCTAGCGTACAGTAGAGGAAAGCTAGCCTAGCGTACAGTAGAGGAAAGCTAGCCTAGCGTACAGTAGAGGAGAGCTAGCCTAGCGTACAGTAGAGGAAAGCTAGCCTAGCATACTGTAGAGGAAAGCTAGCCTAGCGTACAGTAGAGGAAAGCTAGCCTAGCGTACAGTAGAGGAAAGCTAGCCTAGCGTACAGTAGAGGAGAGCTAGCCTAGCGTACAGTAGAGGAAAGCTAGCCTAGCGTACAGTAGAGGAGAGCTAGCCTAGCGTACAGTAGAGGAAAGCTAGCCTAGCATACTGTAGAGGAAAGCTAGCCTAGCGTACAGTAGAGGAAAGCTAGCCTAGCGTACAGTAGAGGAGAGCTAGCCTAGCGTACAGTAGAGGAGAGCTAGCCTAGCGTACAGTAGAGGAAAGCTAGCCTAGCGTACTGTAGAGGAAAGCTAGCCTAGCGTACAGTAGAGGAGAGCTAGCCTAGCGTACAGTAGAGGAAAGCTAGCCTAGCATACTGTAGAGGAAAGCTAGCCTAGCGTACAGTAGTGGAAAGCTAGCCTAGCGTACAGTAGAGGAAAGCTAGCCTAGCGTACAGTAGAGGAGAGCTAGCCTAGCGTACAGTAGAGGAAAGCTAGCCTAGCGTACAGTAGAGGAGAGCTAGCCTAGCGTACAGTAGAGGAAAGCTAGCCTAGCATACTGTAGAGGAAGCTAGCCTAGCGTACAGTAGAGGAAAGCTAGCCTAGCGTACAGTAGAGGAGAGCTAGCCTAGCGTACAGTAGAGGAGAGCTAGCCTAGCGTACAGTAGAGGAAAGCTAGCCTAGCGTACTGTAGAGGAAAGCTAGCCTAGCGTACAGTAGAGGAAAGCTAGCCTAGCGTACTGTAGAGGAAAGCTAGCCTAGCGTACAGTAGTGGAAAGCTAGCCTAGCGTACAGTAGTGGAAAGCTAGCCTAGCGTACAGTAGAGGAGAGCTAGCCTAGCGTACAGTAGAGGAAAGCTAGCCTAGAGTACAGTAGAGGAGAGCTAGCCTAGCGTACAGTAGAGGAAAGCTAGCCTAGCATACTGTAGAGGAAAGCTAGCCTAGCGTACAGTAGTGGAAAGCTAGCCTAGCGTACAGTAGTGGAAAGCTAGCCTAGCGTACAGTAGAGGAAAGCTAGTCTTACTCCCTGTATAGTGCACTACTTCTGACCAGAGCTATATGGACCCTGATAAAAAAGAATGGTGCACTATGAAGGGAATATGGTGCAATTTTGGACAAATACATTACATGTGAGCATTGATAAAACGTGTCACTGATCGCTCTCCATAACATATCTCCATGTCAGGACGAGAAGCCCTTAAGATTAACTTTGTTGTGGCAATTTACCCGGGGCATTAAATCCCAACACTGAAACAGTGCATTCCAAATGGCACCATATTCTCTATACTCTATACTGTAGAGACCTGTGCCTTTCAATCTACAGCCATCAGTAAAAACATTGACACTGGCAGGCAGCGTCATACTGTTTACAGAGAGTTTATCATCGGCTCCCATTCTAGTTCATGACATGGGATCATACTACAGAGAGGAGAAAGGAAAATAGATGTTATCCAACTGATCCTCCTCATCCTATATATCACTGTAGCAGCACTGCTAACAGCCAGCACTGACATAGATATCAGTTACAGGTTAAGGAGACAGGCACGAACCACAGACTTTAGCAGCTTTACGGTTGACGTCAGCCTCCTGTCCTCTGTAAAAATAGGAGGCTGAGTATAACATCAAATTAAATTCAAGTCAAGTTTATTTGTCATATGTACAGGATACACACAATGAAATGCTTCCTGGCAGGTTCACTGTAAGTAACATGCATTGTTGTGTCAGGTTTTTAAAAAGAGGCTATTTGACCTTTGTCCTCCTCTTCGGTAACCTGGGTAACTCTCTGCGACTGGAGTATCAGTTTCAGTGTGTTGTTTTGTTCAGCGGACTAAACATCAAGGAGGTTTAGGTGAGTAGAATGATTAGATGGCCTTTGACCCTGTGTTTTAGGCCCAATCATGTGACATAGCAATATTTTATCCTGTGTTTTAGGCCTTATCCATAAAGGAGAATTACACCAAAAATAAAAGCTATTGTCTGAGCATGGTGCTGGACCATCTGACATTTACATAATTTAGAGGCTCTTATCCAGAGCGACTTACAGGAACAATTAGGGTAAAGGTCCTTTCTCAAGGGCACATTGACAGATTTCCCCTAGTCAGCTCAGGGATTCGAAACAGCAACTTTTTAAGATTACTGGCCCAACTGCTTAACCACTAGGCTACCACCCAGCACATGAAAAGAAAAGAGGACAGTTTGATCGTATATGGTTTAAATGGAGGTTAAAACTCAGGCACATGATTGGGCCCTATGGAATCAATGGACAGTCATTGAGATCGTTAGCGCATACAAGATTTCCCGCCAAACATTCATTCCATCCCAACATGCAACACCAGCGCTGCCTGTTTGCTGGTCCGGAGATAAGTTAAATTCTCCTGAAGCCTACAGAACCGTACGTCGTACACAGCAGCTACCTTAAGCTGTTTCCTGCCCCACTATGCTATGCCTCCCATCCTGCCTGCTCTCCCTCTCTCTCTCCCCTTGTCTTTCCCCTCCCCTGGTTTCAGTCAGTCAGAGTAAAGTGCACATCATTGCCAGCTAAGAGCTCTGGGTAGCTCTGGGCACCGTCCCTGGTCGTCCCAGAGAAACACCAGTGGTTCTGGCGTGGGCGGGCCTCACAGACAGGAGCAGAAATGCACAGATGGCACTAATGGAGGAGAGGAATCCAACTGGGGGACCGGGACTGAGCCACACCGCCTCGGCCAAATAGCTCTAGTGGTTATGTGTCTGTCTGTATGTATGTCTCTACGCTCAGCCCAACCCAACCCGGGCTCCTAGCTCTACCAAGGTTAATTCCAATCCACAGCACCCCCAGCATAAAGAATTTAGAATGATGAAATAATCATAACAGGACAGGAGGAGAGGACAGGAGGAGTGGAGGAGGTAGAGAAAGGGGGGGATCTGACTGGAAGCATGCCAAGAGGATCAGATGGAGCTTGGATGGTAGGATTGCGCTTGGATAGCTAGCGACTAGCGACGTACTGGAGCCTTGTCCAATTCGCAAACAGCAGGGATTGATTCCCAACCTGCCGCTCAGCAGGAAACTGTCTCTGCTTGTAATTGAGTGACAGAGGACATTGTGTTCAAATACAGAGCTGCACCACACAAATAAGTACTTAAACACTTGGAAAATGTTATCGCCTGGTGCCGACAGAGGTGGTCGCCTCGCTTCAGGTCCTTAGGAAACTATTCAGTCATTTGTTTTTTTCATGTATTATTTCTTACATTGTTAGTCCAGAAAACCTTAAGTGATATTACATACAGCCGGGAAGAACTATTGGATATAAAATCAACGTCAACTTACCAACATTACGACCAGGAATACGACTTTCCCGAAGCGGATCCTTGGTTCCGACCTCCACCCTGGACATGGGATCTCATCCCAGAGGCCCAGAGGCCCGCAGGAGAGGCAGACGGAGAGGCAGATGGAGCGGAAACAACATCTCCATCCACCAGCGAGCCAGTGTTCCCTCCACCAGCGAGCCAGTGTTCCCTCCACCAGCGAGCCAGTGTTCCCTCCACCAGCGAGCCAGTCTTTCCTCCACCAGTGAGCCAGTATTCCCTCCACCGGCGAGCCAGTCTTCCTCCACCGGCGAGCCAGTCTTTCCTCCACCGGCGAGCCAGTCTTTCCTCCACCGGCGAGCCAGTCTTTCCTCCACCGGCGAGCCAGTATTCCCTCCACCGGCGAGCCAGTCTTTCCTCCACCGGGGAGCCAGTCTTTCCTCCACCGGCGAGCCAGTGTTCCTTCCACCGGCGAGCAAGTCTTTCCTCCATCGGCGAGCCAGTCTTTCCTCCACCCGCGAGCCAGTGTTCCCTCCACCGGTGAGCCAGTCTTTCCTCCACCGGCGAGCCAGTCTTTCCTCCACCGGTAAGCCAGTGTTCCCTCCACCGGCGAGCCAGTCTTTCCTCCACCGGCGAGCCAGTCTTTCCTCCACCGGCGAGCCAGTGTTCCCTCCACCGGCGAGCCAGTCTTTCCTCCACCGGTGAGCCAGTCTTTCCTCCACCGGCGAGCCAGTGTTCCCTCCACAGGCGAGCCAGTCTTTCTTCCACCGGCGAGCCAGTCTTTCCTCCACCGGCGAGCCAGTCTTTCCTCCACCGGCGAGCCAGTGTTCCCTCCACCGGCGAGCCAGTCTTTCCTCCACCGGCGAGCCAGTCTTTCCTACACCGGCGAGCCAGTCTTTCCTACACCGGCGAGCCAGTCTTTCCTCCACCGGCGAGCCAGTGTTCCCTCCACCGGCGAGCCAGTGTTCCCTCCACCGGCGAGCCAGTGTTCCCTCCACCGGCGAGCCAGTGTTCCCTCCACCGGCGAGCCAGTCTTTCCTCCATCGGTGAGCCAGTATTCCCTCCACCGGCGAGCCAGTCTTTCCTCCACCGGCGAGCCAGTGTTCCCTCCACCGGCGAGCCAGTGTTCCCTCCACCGGCGAGCCAGTGTTCCCTCCACCGGCGAGCCAGTGTTCCCTCCACCGGCGAGCCAGTCTTTCCTCCACCGGCGAGCCAGTCTTTCCTCCACCGGCGAGCCAGTCTTTCCTCCACCGGCGAGCCAGTCTTTCCTCCACCGGCGAGCCAGTGTTCCCTCCACCGGCGAGCCAGTCTTTCCTGCACCGGCGAGCCAGTGTTCCCTCCACCGGCGAGCCAGTGTTCCCTGCACCGGCGAGCCAGTGTTCCCTGCACCGGCAAGCCAGTGTTCCCTCCACCGGCGAGCCAGTGTTCCCTCCACCGGCGAGCCAGTGTTCCCTCCACCTGCGAGCCAGTGTTCCCTCCACCGGCGAGCCAGTCTTTCCTCCACCATCGAGCCAGTGTTCCCTCCACCAGCGAGCCAGTCTTTCCTCCACCAGCGAGCCAGTGTTCCCTACACCAGCGAGCCAGTGTTCCCTCCACCAGTGAGCCAGTGTTCCTTCTACCAGGGAGCCAGTGTTCCTTCTACCAGCGAGCCAGTGTTCCCTCCACCAGCGAGCCAGTGTT
Organism: Salmo trutta; assembly: GCF_901001165.1. Classification (NCBI taxonomy): domain Eukaryota; kingdom Metazoa; phylum Chordata; class Actinopteri; order Salmoniformes; family Salmonidae; genus Salmo; species Salmo trutta. Next base: position 41,607,582 of record NC_042983.1, on the reverse strand, counting down.
CCCTCCACCAGCGAGCCAGTGTTCCCTCCACCAGCGAGCCAGTCTTCCCTCCACCAGTGAGCCAGTATTCTTCCAGTAGTGCCGGATGGAGATCACATGCAATCTGAGCTGAGGGGCGAGGACATCGTTTGTCCAGTGGTGCCGGTAGGATTGGGATCACATCCGTTCTGAGCTGAAGGGCGAGGCCAGAATTCGGGGTCACATCCGTTCTGAACTGAGGGGCGAGGACATCGTTTGTCCAGAGGTGCCGGCAGGATTGGGGTCACATTGGTTCTGAGCTGAGGGGAGAGAAAAGGTGACGCACTGCGACAGGACAGGAGGCCCCGTAATTGCATTGAGCAGTCAGGTGGTGACACTGTGTGTGTGTGTGTGTGTCACAGACTGTTACCGTGCTGCATCACATGGGGGCATGTGCCAGGGCGGCTGCCCTCCCTCCCTCACCCCATGGGGTGGCACATAATAAAGTCCCTGATGAGGCTAATGTAGGGAGAATTGGCTCTGGAACATAGCCCAAAACACAGGTCAAAGGGTAAAGCGGTTTAGGAAGGAAGAAGCGCTGTAGCCGCAACAAACAGAAATACCTTTCTTTAGACATACATACATATATATTTAGTGCTGATGTGAAACTTACTAACGATGAGGTGTCTGTTTAGTGTGATATTAATCATATTCATTTTGGATGGTTTTGTGTTCTAATGATTTGAATATTTTATGTCCCCCATTCTGTTAATGGTTTAGTTAATGATTGGAAATTAAATATGTTTTCCTCAATTTAGAAATGCATGGGAACACCTCAAGTTTAAAACAAAGCCTATATCACTGATACTGTAAACTCCTTAATGTGTAATTAGAGAAATTAATAAATATCTCAGTTATTAAACAACAAATTATTCCAAATTCATTTTGAATAATTCCACTGCTAATGATGTGCCAGAAAACATGTTGTCAAACAGATACTGTTGTCATGACTCCAATTAGAAAAAGGTCAAACGAAAGAAGAAATGTGGTAATTAGCAGTAATCACAGACTCAACAGAGATAATCGTTTAATGTCTCAGAATTAATACAATCTCTTTGTTGATACTGTACTCAATATGTCAAATACACTGTATGTTTATAATAAAGCTTTAAATGTGGAATTCAAGATTGTGTGTGTTCCTGCACCTGTTTGTGTGTTTGTGTTTCTCTGCACAGCCCATGTCTACCCAGTTCAGGTCATACTAACCCACATCTCACAGTTGGATTCCAGAAACAACAGCTTCCCCTTTAATCTAGTGTATATGGCCTGGAGCCTGCAGCTGGTTCTATCATGCTGTTATAAAGTCCCTTCAGAAAGTGTTCATACCCCTTGACTCATTCCACCTTTTGTTGTGCTGCTACCTGTATTCAAAAGGATTACATTTATTTTTTTCCTCAACCATCTACACACAATACCCCATAATGACAAAGTGGCAGCGATTACAGCTGTGAGTCTTTCTGGGTAAGTCTCTAAGAAGTTTGCACAACTAGATTGTACAATATTTGCATATTATTCTTTTAGAAATGCTTCAAGCTCTGTCAAGTTGGTTGTTAATCATTCCTAGACAGCCATTTTCAAGTGTTGCCATAGATTTTTCAAGCCGATTTAAGTCAAAACTGTAACTAGGCCACTCGGGAACATTCAATGTCATCTTAGTAAGTAACTCCAATGTACATTTGGCTTTGAGTTGTAGGTTACTGTCCTGCTGAAAGGTGAATTCATCTCCCAGTGTCTGTTGGAAAGCAGACTGAACCAGGTTTTCCTCTAGGATTTTGCCTGTGTTTAGCTCTATTCCGATTCTTTTTATCCTAAAAAACTCCCTAGTCCTTGCCAATGACAAGTATACCCATAACATGATGCAGCCACCACCATGCTTGAAAATATGAATGAGTGGTACTCAGTGATGTGTTGTGTAGGATTTTCCCCAAACATAATACTTCGTATTCAGGACATAAAGTTCATTTCTTTGTCAACTTTTTGGCAGTTTTACTTTAGTGCCTTATTGCAAACAGAATGCATGTTTTGGAATATTTTATTCTGTACATGCTTCCTTCTTTTCACTCTGTCAATTAGGTTAGTATTGTGGAGTAACTACAATGTTGTTGATCCATCCTCAGTTTTCTCCAATCACAGCCATTAAACTCTGTAGCTGTTTTAAAGTCACCATTGGCCTCATGGTGAAATCCCTGAGCGGTTTCCTTCCTCTCCGGAAACTGAGTTAGGAAGGACGCCTCTATCTTTGTAGTGACTGGGTGTATTGATACACCATCCAAAGTGTAATTAATAACTTCACCATGCTTTGTGTAAAGCCAGTGTGTCTATGTATGAGGATGACTCAACACTGTACACGTCAGCTACTACAGCGACTGAAATGACTGCAACACTTAACAAAGAGCTGCAGTTAGTTTCAGAACGGGTGGAAAGGAATAAGTTAGTCCTAAATATTTCTAAAACTAAAAGCTTTGTATTTGAGACAAATCATTCACTTAGCCATAAACCTCAACTAAATCTTGTAATAAATAATGTGTAAATTGAGCAAGTTGTGGTGACTAAACTGCTTGGAGTAACCCTAGATTGTAAACTGTCATGGTCAAAACATATTGATACAACAGCAGCTAAGATGGGGGGAAGTTTGTCCATTATAAAGCATTACTCTGCCTTTATTTAATTAGGCAAGTCAGTTAAGAACAAATTCTTATTTTCAATGACAGCCTAGGAACAGTGGATTAACTGCCTTGTTCAGGGGTAGAATGACAGATTTTTACCTTGCCAACTCAGGGATTTGATCTTGCAAACTTTCAGTTACTAGTCCAACACTCTAACCACTAGGCTACCTGCCACCCCCTTAACAACACTATCAAAAAGGCAGGTCCTACAGGCTCTAGTTTTGTCGCACCTTGACTACTGTTCAGTCGTATGGTCAGGTGCCACAAAAAGGGACTTAGGAAAATTACAATTGTCTCAGAACAGGGCAGCACGGCTGGCCCTTGGATGTAAACAGAGAGCAAACATTAATAATATGCATGTCAATCTCTCCTGACTCAAAGTAGAGGAGAGATTGACTTCATCACTACTTGTTTTTGTGAGAGTTATTGACATTTTGAATGCACCAAGCTGTCTGTTTAAACAACTAGCACACAGCTCAGACACCAATGCAAACCCAACAAGACATGTCACCAGAGGTCTCTTCACAGTCCCGAAGTCCAGAACAGACTATGGGAGGTGCACAGTATTACATAGAGCCATGACTACATGGAACTCTATTCCACATCAGGTAACTGATGCAAGAAGTAAAATTTGATTTAAAAAACAGATAAAAATACACCTTATGGAACAGCGAGGACAGTGAAGCAACACAAACATAGACACATGCATACACACACATGATAACATACGCTCTATACACACATGATAACATACGAACTACACACATGATAACATACGAACTACACACACGTACACATGGATATTGCGTTGTAGATATGAAGGGGGTGGAGTAGGGGCCTGAGGGCACACACTTAGTGTGTTGTGTGAATTCTGTAATGTTTTGTAATGTTTTTAAAATTGTAAAACTGCCTTAATTTTGCCGGATTCCAGGAAGAGTAGCTGCTGTCTTGGCATGAACTAATGGGGATCCATAATAAACCCCAGGAAGAGTAGCTGCTGCCTTGGCAGGAACTAATGGGGATCCATAATAAACCCCAGGAAGAGTAGCTGCTGCCTTGGCAGGAACTAATGGGGATCCATAATAAACCCAGGAAGAGTAGCTGCTGCCTTGGCATGAACTAATGGGGTTCCATAATAAACCCCAGGAAGAGTAGCTGCTGCTTTGGCATGAACTAATTGGGGATCCATAATAAACCCCAGGAAGAGTAGCTGCTGCCTTGGCAGGAACTAATGGGGATCCATAATAAACCCCAGGAAGAGTAGCTGCTGCCTTGGCAGGAACTAATGGGGATCCATAATAAACCCCAGGAAGAGTAGCTGCTGCCTTGGCAGGAACTAATGGGGATCCATAATAAATGCAAATACAAATGCTGTATATCTCTACCATCACCTGGAGCTGGTTCTATCATGATGTTATATCACTACCATCATGTGTGTGTGTGTGTGTGTCTGTGTCTGTGTGTGTGTGTGTGTGTCTGTCTGTATGTCTGTGTGTGTGTGTGTGTGTCTGTGTGTCTGTGTGTCTGTATGTCTGTGTCTGTGTGTGTGTCTGTGTGTGTGTCTGTGTGTCTGTGTGTGTCTGTGTGTGTGTGTCTGTGTGTGTGTGTGTGTGTGTGTCTGTGTGTCTGTATGTCTGTGTGTCTGTGTGTCTGTATGTCTGTGTGTGTGTGTGTGTGTGTGTCTGTGTGTGTGTGTGTGTGTGTGTCTGTGTGTGTGTGTGTGTCTGTGTGTGTGTGTGTCTCTGTGTGTGTGTGTGTGTGTGTGTGTGTGTGTGTGTGTGTGTGTGTGTGTGTGTCTGTGTGTCTGTGTGTGTGTGTGTGCGTGTGTGTGTGTGTGTGTGCGTCTGCTGTCTTTTCATTTTTACACCCATGCTAGTTTACAGCCTTACATAAATAATCATTTTTCTGTGGTAAAGTTTAAGGCTGAAATTTAGCTGTAAAAATGTAATTAGTTGGACATGAAGACGGACTGAGATTGTAAATAATTTCAGCCCAGCTCTTCCAGACATGAATCAGATGTGGGCTTCTTGCTAAGCATAACCCCTTTGGAATAGATTACCCAATCAGGGTGCAGTCAGTGACTAGATGATAACCCAATCAGGGTACAGTCAGTGACTAGAGTATAACCCAATCAGGGTACAGTCAGTGATGAGGCTGAGAACATGGGTCAAAACAATCTCCCCTAAACACATTGACCTGGAGCAACTGGTTGTCCAATAAAATAAACCCTCTTACCCTCGTGGGGAAAATGAACACTCTTACCCTTGTGGAGAAAATGAACACTCTTACCCTCGTGGAGAAAATGAACACTCTTACCCTCGTGGAGAAAATGAACACTCTTACCATCGTGGAGAAAATGAACACTCTTACCCTCGTGGAGAAAATGAACACTCTTACCCTCGTGGAGAAAATGAAGTCTTTTACCCTCGTGGAGAAAATAAACCCTCTTACCCTCGTGGAGAAAATAAACACTCTTACCCTCGTGGAGAAAATAAACCCTCTTACCCTCGTGGAGAAAATAAACCCTCTTACCCTCGTGGAGAAAATGAACACTTTTACCCTCGTGGAGAAAATGAACACTTTTACCCTCGTGGAGAAAATAAACCCTCTTACCCTTGTGGAGAAAATGAACACTTTTCAGACAGTGTTCCCACATTCAGAGCTCAGAACCTCACCGCATTATTGTGTAATGATAGGACTGTGGGAAATACAGTAGACAGGCACAGCCAAAAGGGTCCGAGAGGAACCTCAGGGGGGGACGCGTAGTCCGGAGTCAGCAGCGTTACAGTACCAACAGACCAGACTCCAGAAAAACCTCACCACATCAGCTACTCTTTAGCTTATGAAGCTCTACACACCTGACGGAGTATTTTTGTCCGTTTACACTTAGACACCTCTGGGTGAGAACCCCCCCCCCATGACCTTTATGGCGTAGTCGGCATGACACTCCTATCGAAAAACGATGACAGGGTGTTGAAGACGCTCTGAGCGTGTCACACTTCAATCAACTGGAGAAAAAATAATAAAAACACACTCTTCCTTCTACCTCACCATCTGCTCTCGTTGATCCCATTCTCGACTATCAGGAGTTACCGTGTCGAATGCTAGTTCACCCAAAACCACGTTCGTAGTGAACCAGGTCCACAGTACTTCCAAAGTCTCAGGGAGGGTGATGCCACAGCTAGTTCTAGTTCACGCCTAACTAAAATCAGACTATGAACTTGAATCAACTCTAGTTAATCTGGGTTTTTGGCTGAGAGGAGCTAACAGCATGAAGAGTACTGCTCTACCTCACAGTTCTACTTCCCTGGGGAAGTGAAATAAACAAGTTTGGCAAGCTAACACAAGCACACACACACACACACACACACACACACACACACACACACACACACACACACACACACACACACACACACACACACACACACACACACACACACACACACACACACAGACTAACACACACAAAGGCTAAAACGTCTGTGCGTGGCTGGAGGAGGGCGGCACTGCCTCTTACGACATTCGCTTGTTTGGAGAAAGGGTGTAAACCTTCAAAATCAATTAAAAGCTCTCACGCCTTGGCCTGAGCTGAGATTACTCATAACTCAGTTGGCTTGCAGTAACACTCTGATTCATACTGTCCCTCACAAACGCTCCGGCCAAGTTCCTTCAGCACAGCTCAGCAGAGCCGAGGTGACAAAAGCTGCATATGGTCTAAGACAGAGTATCACATTGCTGTAAGACAGACCATTTCATCCACTGGGTGATGTGACTCGACAAGCACTGTATGAGATATGGTTAGACGCCTGCGTACGAGACATTACAAACAATTTATGACTAAATGAAAAACGCATTATCAAATTTTGTGACAGAGGTTTAGATGTATATTGTTAAAGTAAACTATTTAATTCAGTGAAAGCGGCGTAGGATTGAGCACGTGTGCTTTTTATAGAGCGAGAATATGAAGGAAAAGCGACGGTTCTCCATGGCTGTCCCTCTAGCGTTAAACGCAAACGTGACAATGGCTTGTGTTTATGTAGATGTCATGGTAATGAGTACATGGCCTAGACTGACTGGTTTGTAAGGCTGGGAATTTCCAGGCTCCTCACGATACGATATTATCCCAATACTTAGGTGCCGATACAATATATATATATATATATATATATATATATATATATATATATATATAGCGATTCTCAAGATATTAGATGTATTGCAATTTGATGTTCCAAACATATTGCTCACTATATACAGTATGTCTGCTGCAGAGGGACAAGAGATAACATGAGAAAATTAGTTTAGACAAGTCAGGGAAATAAAAGTAATGAAAACACTATTCAAATAAAATAAAATCCAAGCTTATTGGTTGAATACACCGTTTTGGAGATGTTATCGCAGGTGCAGTGAAATGATTATGTTTCTAGCTACAACAGAACAGCAACATCTAGTAATAAAATTACAATACACACACTCCAAAAAGTACCAAAAAAATGTCAGAGTCCAGAATATAAATAAATATCTATGTACGTTGCCTTCAGAAAGCATTCATAACCCTTGACTTATTGTACGTTCGCACCAGCCATTACCACGAGCCCGTCCTCCCCAATTAAGGTGCCAACAGCCTCCTGTGGCTTAGCTTCATTCAATACATTTTTTTTATCCTGAAAACCTCCCCAGTCCTTAATGATTACAAGCATACCCATAACACGATGCAGCCACCACTATGCTTAAAAAAAATGGAGAGAGATATTCAGTAATGTGTCATATTGGATTTGCCCCAAACATAACACTTTGTATTCAGGACAAAAAGTGTAATGTTTTGCCACATTTTCTGCAGTGTTACTTTAGTGTCTTGTTGCAAACTGGATGCATGTTTTGGAATATTTTTTATTCTGTACAAGCTTCCTTCTTTTCACTCAATGGAGTAACTACACTGTGTGCACAAAACATTAAGGACACTTGATCTTTAAAAGACATATGCTGGCCAGGAGAATCCAGGTGAAAGCTATGATCCCTTATTGATGTCACTTGTTAAATTTATCTGACCAAGACTCGATCTGACCAATCTGGCCAAGACTCAATCTGACCAAGACTCGATCTGACCAAGACTCGATCTGACCAAGATTCGATCTGACCAAGACTCGATCTGACCAAGACTCAATCTGACCAAGACTCGATCTGACCAAGACTCGATCTGACCAAGATTCGATCTGGCCAAGACTCGATCTGACCAAGACTTGATCTGGCCAAGACTCGATCTAACCAAGACTCAATCTGACCAAGACTCGATCTGACCAAGATCTGACCAAGACTCGATCTGACCAAGACTCGATCTGACCAAGACTGGATCTGACCAAGACTGGATCTGACCAAGACTGGATCTGACCAAGACTCGATCTGACCAAGACTCGATCTGACCAAGACTCAATCTGACCAAGACTCAATTTGACCAAGACTCGATCTGACCAAGATCTGACCAAGACTCGATCTGACCAAGACTCGATCTGACCAAGACTGGATCTGACCAAGACTCAATCTGACCAAGACTCGATCTGACCAAGATTCGATCTGGCCAAGACTCGATCTGACCAAGACTTGATCTGGCCAAGACTCGATCTAACCAAGACTCAATCTGACCAAGACTCGATCTGACCAAGATCTGACCAAGACTCGATCTGACCAAGACTCGATCTGACCAAGACTGGATCTGACCAAGACTGGATCTGACCAAGACTGGATCTGACCAAGACTCGATCTGACCAAGACTCGATCTGACCAAGACTCAATCTGACCAAGACTCAATTTGACCAAGACTCGATCTGACCAAGATCTGACCAAGACTCGATCTGACCAAGACTCGATCTGACCAAGACTGGATCTGACCAAGACTCAATCTGACCAAGACTCGATCTGACCAAGATCTGACCAAGACTCGATCTGACCAAGACTCGATCTGACCAAGACTCGATCTGACCAAGACTCGATCTGGCCAAGATTCGATCTGACCAAGATTCGATCTGACCCCTGTAATAAAATACAAATGGCGGATGTGTCCTCCTCTGCTCCTCTCTCTAGGACGGCGAGGTGGATAGGAATGAAGGCTGACAGTGGGTAATTATTCTAATGCGATGAGAGTCCAGACTTAAACAGGACTGGCTGGACTGAGGTGTCACATAGGAGAACATCACCTCTGATAGGGGATGGAGCGTGTGTATTTGTGCGCGCTCAGACAGCTGTCTAATCCCAGGTGGGCTGACCACCATGTGGCTATCTACCGGTTGACAACTGGACTGCGGATGTTAGAGTATTCCACTGTACTGACCAGAGATATTTTCTAACCAAGAGGTTAAAGGGTTCATAATAAAAAAAGGTGTTTTTGAAGTCTGCTTTTATGGTCATCCAAGACCTGCTGCCTATTTTTCCATCTTCATCAAATCTCCTTTCGAAATGTATTTGACTTGCAGCTATTTTGTTCCTGCAGCTCCTCTTGTTAAACGGCTTGAAACTTGTCCACTGTTCAACAGAAAGGCTACACAAGAAGGGAACCTGGCTCAGTGTTCCACAGAAAGACTACACAAGAAGGGATCCTGGCTCAGTGTTCAACAGAAAGACTACACAAGAAGGGATCCTGGCTCAGTGTTCCACAGAAAGACTATACAAGAAGGGAACCTGGCTCAGTGTTCCACAGAAAGACTACACAAGAAGGGATCCTGGCTCAGTGTTCAACAGAAAGACTACACAAGAAGGGATCCTGGCTCAGTGTTCAACAGAAAGGCTATACAAGAAGGGATCCTGGCTCAGTGTTCCACAGAAAGGCTACACAAGAAGGGATCCTGGCTCAGTGTTCCACAGAAAGGCTATACAAGAAGGGATCCTGGCTATGCCCATATATCTGCATATGCTCAAACTCTAGATATTCAGGTTTGCCTCTAGCCAAGTCTCAGTCGTACAGGAAGCAGCATTATGAACTAATTTATGCAGCGATGAACAGGATTGTTTTCTATTTCCTCCTACATTTAGACATATTAATACAATGGTTTCCCTTTTGGCAATGTTTGCAGAAAGTCAGTTTGGATGCGTGGTCTTTGATAGCTTGCCAGCAGACTAGGAACCCTGCCGGGATGATGAAATCTGACACTAGTGTAGCGTCGTTGGCCTGGTAACATGTTTGAGGATAGCTTAAACTCTTCGTTACCTCCTCAAAATGTTCATTGCTCTCTCGTCTCTCCACTGTTCTCCCCCCTGTACCATGCCTCCTCCCCTGTGTCTCTCTCTCTGCTCCTCCTGTATCATGCCTTCTCCCCCTGTCTGTCTGTCTGTCTGTCTGTCTGTCTGTCTGTCTGTCTGTCTGTCTGTCTGTCTGTCTGTCTGTCTGTCTGTCTGTCTGTCTGTCTGTCTGTCTGTCTGTCTGTCTGTCTGTCTGTCTGTCTGTCTGTCTGTCTGTCTGTCTGTCTGTCTGTCTGTCTCTCTCTCTCTCTCTCTCTCTCTCTCTCTCTCTCTCTCTCTCTCTCTCTCTGCTCCCCCTGTACCATGCCTCCTCCCCCTGTCTCTCTCTCTCTGCTCCCCCTGTACCATGCCTCCTCCCCCTGTCTGTCTCTCTCTCTGCTCCCCCTGTACCATGCCTCCTCCCCCTGTCTGTCTCTCTCTCTGCTCCCCCTGTACCATGCCTTCTCCCCTGTGTGTGTCTCTCTGCTCCCCCTGTACCATGCCTTCTCCCCTGTGTGTGTCTCTCTGCTCCCCCTGTAACATGCCTCCTCCCCCCTGTCTGTCTCTCTCTCTGCTCCCCCTGTCTCTCTTTGCTCCCTCTGCTCTGCCCTTCTCTCTCTCGTCTCTCCACTGTCCTCTCCTCGGGTTGGTTCATTAGCACTGGTTTGAATCATCCCTGGGTGAAACCGTCACATGTCATCAGTGACTTGATTCTTTCTCACTTCCCCCAGTGTAGACAGAGTAACCTTCAGAAACCTGCTGCTGCCCACAGTTTACATCTTCATTAGGACCACTGTCACCCACACACACCTCCCAGGAGCAATGGGAACGGACAGACTGAGAGGGACGGAGGGAGGGAGAGAGAGAGGGAGGGACAGAAAAGGGGAGAAGACAGAGAGAGAGGGGCTGAAAGACAGACTGAGAAGAAGAGGAATAGATGAAGAGGGAGAGGGGAGAGAAAGAGAGAGAGAGAAAGAGAGAGGGATATCCAACAGAGAGGAAGAGAGAGGGATATCCAACAGAGAGGAATAGAGAGGGATATCCAACAGAGAGAAAGAGAGAGGGATATCCAACAGAGAGGAAGAGAGAGGGATATCCAACAGAGAGAAAGAGAGAGGGATATCCAACAGAGAGGAAGAGAGAGGGATATCCAACAGAGAGGAAGAGAGAGGGATATCCAACAGAGAGGAAGAGAGAGGGATATCCAACAGAGAGGAAGAGAGAGGGATATCCAACAGAGAGGAAGAGAGAGGGATATCCAACAGAGAGGAAGAGAGAGGGATATCCAACAGAGAGGAAGAGAGAGGGATATCCAACAGAGAGGAAGAGAGAGGGATATCAGAGACTGCCTGTGTGAAAGTGATATGAAGTCGGCCTAGTGGAGAAGCCTGTCCTCAACTACATCTGCTAGTGTGTGTGTGTGTGTGTGTGATGGGTTCACCCTACTAAGACTATAGAGAATACTACAGAGCTACATTGGAGCTCACAAAGAGCAGGCAGGCAAGGCAGGCAAGGCAGGCAGGCAGGCAGGCAGGCAGGCAGGCAGGCAGGCAGGCAGGCAGGCAGGCAGGCAGGCAGGCAGGCAGGCAGGCAGGCAGGCAGGCAGGCAGGCAGGCAGGCAGGCAGGCAGGCAGGCAGGCAGGCAGGCAGGCAGGCAGGCAGGCAGGCAGGCAGGCAGACAGACAGACAGACAGACAGACAGACAGACAGACAGACAGACAGACAGACAGACAGACAGACAGACAGACAGACAGACAGACAGACAGACAGACAGACAGACAGACAGACAGACAGACAGACAGACAGACAGACAGACAGACAGACAGACAGACAGACAGACAGACAGACAGACAGACAGACAGACAGACAGACAGACAGACAGACAGACATACCACATATTGAAGAAGCAGGGCTTTATAGAATAGGTGTTGATATAATAACATATAGTGTATACCATTTAGCAGGCTCTTCTATCCAAAGTGAATTGCAGTAGTGTGTGCATATATTTTCCTACTTCTGACCCCAGCAGAATACTTTATGATACAACAATCGTACTAGAACGGATGGGGTGTACTGTATGTGCACTAGCGGGCTACGTTCCATATAAACAGTATTTAACGTTTAGTTTAGCTACAGTCCTGTATGACTGTAAAAAATAATTTTAAAAACCCATTACATCAGCCGTGTCCATTAATTACATGTGTGTTATCATCACTCAATATCATTTAAGGTGAGACAAACTATCAATTATAAAAGATCACATTGTCATCAAGGTTAATAAGCTGCTTTATTAACTATTATCGTTAGTATCCCAAACATCGACTATAATGAAAAATGACATATTGATAAAATATGAGCTGTCTTTTTTATCTAAGATGGCATAATATTTGAGAGATGCAGCACAAATGAGGGTGTGTGTGTGTGTGTGTGTGTGTGTGTGTGTGTGTGTGTGTGTGTGTGTGTGTGTGTGTGTGTATGTGTGTGTGTGTGTGTGTGTGTGTGTGTGTGTGTGTGTGTGTGTGTGTGTTTATACACGCCGCATATTTATTTATACACTGGATTCTTGACATAGCTACAGCTGCACATGCACTATATATATAAAAGTGTGTGGACACCCCTTCATATTAGTGGATTCGGCTATTTCAGCCACATCCGTTGCTGACAGGTGTATAAAATCGAGCACACAGCCCTGCAATCTCCATAGACAAACATTGGCAGTAGAACGGCCCTGTACTGAAGAGCTCAGTGTCTTTCAACGTGGCACCGTCATGTGACAGTTTGTCAAATTTCTGCCCTGCTAGAGCTGCCCCAGTCAATTGTAAGTGCTGTTATTGTGAAGTGGAAACATCTAGGAGTAACAACGGCTCAGCCACGAAGTGGTAGGTCACGCAAGCTCACAGAACGGGACTGCCGAGTGCTGAAGCGCGTAGCACGTAAAAATCGTCTGTCCTCGGTTGTAACATTCACTACTGAGTTCCAAACGGCCTCTGGGAGCAACGTCAGCACAAGAACTGTTCGTCGGGAGCTTCATGAAATGTGTTTCCATGGCCGAGCAGCTGCACACAAGCCTAAGATCACCATGTGCAATGCCAAGTGTCGGCTAGAGAGGTGTAAAGTTCACCTCCATTGGACTCTGGAGCAGCGGAAACACGTTCTCTGGAGTGATGAATCAAGCTTCACCATCTGACAGTCCGACGGATGAATCTGGGTTTGGCGAATGCCAGGAGAACGCTACCTGCCCCAATGCATAGTGCCAACTGTAAAGTTTGGTGGAGGAGGAATAATGGTCTGGGGCTGTTGTTCATGGTTCAGTATAGGCCCCTCAGTTCCAGTGAAGGGAAATCTTAACGCTACAGCATATAATGACATTGTAGATGATTCTGTGGTTACAACTTTGTGGCAACAGTTTGGGGAAGGCCCTTTCCTGTTTCACCATGACAATGCCCCCGTGCACAAAGCAAGGTCCATACATAAATGGTTTGTCGAGATCGGTGTAGAAGAACTTGACTGGCAGAGCCCTGACCTCAACCCCATTCACCTTTGGGATGAATCTAGAATCTAGGATCAGTCTCAGAGTAAGAGTGCTGTTCTAGAATCATGCTGTTCTAGAATCAGCCCCCCCCCCCAATTCGTTATGATTTAAAATACAAAAACTGATCGTAGATCAGCACTTCAACTCTCAATACACGTTTGAAATATATGCCCTGGTCTGAGATCAGCTGGTGGAGGTTACAACACCCTCCGGGGCGTTGTTACAGTGCCATTTCTCTTCTTCGTAATTGAAGACGCGTGAGATCACTTTAGCAGAGCCAAAGAGCGAGCAGCAACAGTCATGCTTTAACGAGTACATTTAATTAGTGTCAAATATAAATAAAAACTGCTTTTAATAGTTGTTGAGCCTACAGTTTATAACGATAAAAGAGGGTCTAGCACCATTCATTGGGGTGATAATGCTCATTAGCATAATCAAGCTAATTAAAAAAACAAATCAGTGCCTGCGGCCGGGTGGTTGCCGGGCGGACAGGAGAGAGTTAACGAGAGGCAGGGCAGTAATTGGGTGAGGGCTGACCTCTTGGCAGTTAGTCAGTGACGGGTTTGACGGGTCGCCACCAGATCACGACTAGCGTGTGCGTGTGTTTGTGTGTGTGTGTGTGTGAGTGCAGATATTGATACTGCTGAAAAATCTAAAAATTGATCCTACTGATAGTACTGATCCTACTGATACTACTGATACTGCTGATACTACTGATACTGCTGATACTACTGATACTACTGATACTGCTGATACTACTGATACTGCTGATACTACTGATACTGCTGATACTACTGATACTGCTGATACTACTGATACTACTGATACTGCTGATACTACTACTGATACTGCTGATACTACTGATACTACTGATACTACTGATACTGCTGATACTACTGATACTGCTGATACTACTGATACTGCTGATACTACTGATACTACTGATACTACTGATACTGCTGATACTACTACTGATACTGCTGATACTACTGATACTGCTGATACTACTGCTGATACTGCTGATACTACTGATACTACTGATACTACTGATATTACTGATACTACTGATATTACTGATACTACTGATACTACTGATACTACTGATATTACTGATACTACTGATACTACTGATACTACTACTGATCCTAATGATACTACTGATATTACTGATACTACTGATACTACTGATACTACTGATACTGCTGATACTACTGATACTGCTGATACTACTGCTGATACTGCTGATAATACTGATACTACTGATACTGCTGATACTACTGATACTGCTGATACTACTGATACTACTGATAGTACTGATACTGCTGATACTACTGATACTACTGATACTACTGATACTGCTGATACTACTGATACTACTGATACTACTGATACTGCTGATACTACTGATACTACTGATACTGCTGATACTACTAATACTACTGATACTACTGATACTGCTGATACTGCTGATACTACTGATACTACTGATACTGCTGATACTGCTGATACTACTACTGATACTGCTGATACTGATACTGCTGATACTACTGATACTGCTGATACTACTGATACTACTGATACTACTGATACTGCTGATACTACTGATACTGCTGATACTACTAATACTGCTGATACTACTGATACTGCTGATACTGCTGATACTACTACTGATACTGCTGATACTGCTGATACTACTACTGATACTACTGATACTACTACTGATACTGCTGATACTACTGATACTACTACTGATACTGATGATACTACTGATACTGCTGATACTGCTGATACTACTGATACTACTGATACTGCTGATACTGCTGATACTACTGATACTACTGATACTACTGATACTACTAATGATACAACTGATACTACTGATTCTGCTGCTACTACTGATACTGCTGATACTACTGATACTACTGACACTACTACTAA
Source organism: Salmo trutta (assembly GCF_901001165.1). Taxonomy (NCBI): domain Eukaryota; kingdom Metazoa; phylum Chordata; class Actinopteri; order Salmoniformes; family Salmonidae; genus Salmo; species Salmo trutta. The sequence goes on along the minus strand of NC_042983.1, from coordinate 41,592,216 downwards.
TACTACTACTGATACTACTACTGATACTACTGAAACGACTGATACTGCTGATACTACTGATTCTGCGGATACTACTGATAGTACTGATACTGCTGTTATTGCTGTTATTGCTGATACTACTGATACTACTGATACTACTGATACTACTACTGATACTACTGATACTACTGATACTGCTGATACTACTGATACTACTGATACTACTACTGATACTACTGATACTACTGATACTGCTGATACTACTAATACTGCTGATACTGCTGATACTGCTGATACTACTACTGATACTGCTGATACTGCTGATACTACTACTGATACTACTACTGGTACTGCTGATACTACTGATACTACTACTGATACTGATGATACTACTGATACTACTACTGATACTGCTGATACTACTGATACTACTGATACTACTGATACTACTACTGATACTACTGATACTACTGATACTGCTGATACTGCTGATACTACTGATACTACTGATACTACTACTGATACTACTGATACTACTGATTCTGCTGCTACTACGGATACTACTGACACTACTACTAATACTACTACTGATACTACTACTGATACTACTGAAACTACTGATACTGCTGATACTACTTATTCTGCTGATACTACTGATAGTACTGATACTGCTGTTATTGCTGATACTACTGATACTACTGATATTACTGATACTACTGATACTACTGATACTACTGATACTACTGATACTACTGATATTACTGATACTACTGATACTACTGATACTACTGATACTACTGATACTACTACTGATACTACTGATACTACTGATAATGTTGATACTGCTGATACTACTGATACTACTGCTTATACTATTGATACTGCTGATACTGCTGATACTATTGATATTGCTGAAATCTTCAAAAAGAAATGAATTCAGATTTAAGAATATAATTTAAAGTAATCTGTAATGTGAGTAGATCTTCTTGTAGTAATATAATTACTACAAGTTAATGTTGAGAGTTATTGTCATGTATATATTCACCCAAAACATATTTGCCACGTAACACAAATAGCCGGACCGGGTTACATCTTCTAAAAATAAATTCAAATCAAGGGAACCTGGACGAGGGATGCATTAGAATAGACTACTGAGTCTCCGTGTGATTCCTGTGTACGTACAGACAGATTCCTGTGTACAGACAGACAGACAGACAGACAGACAGACAGACAGACAGACAGACAGACAGACAGACAGACAGACTGTCAGACAGACAGACAGACAGACAGACAGACAGACAGACTGTCAGACAGACAGACTGTCAGACAGACTGTCAGACAGACAGACAGACAGACAGACAGACAGACAGACAGACAGACAGACAGACAGACAGACAGGTGCTCTCCTCCCTCTCTGACATTAACAATAATGTACTTCATTAAAAGCTGCAGTCCAGTGCTCAGCGTTCCAAACAGGGCTTTGATTTTAATAGGCGGTGAAGAAAGGAAAGCTGGGGAAACGGTGTGTGTGTGTGTGTCTCGGTCTGTGTGTGTGTCTCAGTGTGTGTGTGTGTGTGTGGTTGTGTGTGTGTGTGTGTGTCTCGGTCTGTGTGTGTGGTTGTGTGTGTGTGTGTGTGTCTCGGTCTGTGTGTGTTAGTGTGCGTGTGTGTTTGTGTGTGTGTCTCAGTGTGTGTGTGTGTCTCAGTGTGTGTGTGTGTGTGTGTGGTTGTGTGTGTGTGTGTCTCGGTCTGTGTGTGTGGTTGTGTGTGTGTGTGTCTCGGTGTGTGTGTGTGTGCGCGCGCATGTGCGCGTGTGTGTGCATGTGTGTGTCTCAGTGTGTGTGTGTCTCAGTGTGTGTGTCTCAGTGTGTGTGTCTCGGGGTGTGTGTGTGTGTGTGTGTGTCTCAGTGTGTGTGTGCGTGTGTGTCTCAGTGTGATCAGACACAGGCAGTAGAGAGGGGGGCGTCTGATCAGGCAGTAGAGAGGGGGGGCGTCTGATCAGGCAGTAGAGAGGGGGGGCGTCTGATCAGGCAGTAGAGAGGGGGCGTCTGATCAGGCAGTAGAGAGGGGGCGTCTGATCAGGCAGTAGAGAGGGGGATGTCTGATCAGGCAGTAGAGAGGGGGACGTCTGATCAGGCAGTAGAGAGGGGCGTCTGATCAGGCAGCAGAGAGTGGGGCGTCTGATCAGGCAGTAGAGAGGGGGACGTCTGATCAGGCAGAAGAGAGGGGTTGTCTGATCAGGCAGTAGAGAGGGGGACGTCTGATCAGGCAGTAGAGAGGGGGGCGTCTGATCAGGCAGTAGAGAGGGGGACGTTTCATCAGGCAGCAGAGAGAGGGGCGTCTGATCAGGCAGTAGAGAGGGGGACGTCTGATCAGGCAGTAGAGAGGGGGGCGTCTGATCAGGCAGTAGAGAGGGGGACTTCTGATCAGGCAGTAGAGAGGGGGACGTTTCATCAGGCAGCAGAGAGAGGGGCGTCTGATCAGGCAGTAGAGAGGGGGACGTCTGATCAGGCAGTAGAGAGGGGGACGTCTGATCAGGCAGTAGAGAGGGGGGCGTCTGATCAGGCAGTAGAGAGGGGGGTGTCTGATCAGGCAGTAGAGAGGGGGGTGTCTGATCAGGCAGTAGAGAGGGGGGTGTCTGATCAGGCAGTAGAGAGGGGGACGTCTGATCAGGCAGTAGAGAGGGGGGCGTCTGATCAGGCAGTAGAGAGGGGGACGTCTCATCAGGCAGTAGAGAGGGGGACGTCTCATCAGGCAGCAGAGAGGGGGGCGTCTGATCAGGCAGTAGAGAGGGGGACGTCTGATCAGGCAGTAGAGAGGGGGACGTCTGATCAGGCAGTAGAGAGGGGGACGTCTGATCAGGCAGTAGAGAGGGGGGTGTCTGATCAGGCAGTAGAGAGGGGGGTGTCTGATCAGGCAGTAGAGAGGGGGACGTCTGATCAGGCAGTAGAGAGGGGCACGTCTGATCAGGCAGTAGAGAGGGGGGCGTCTGATCAGGCAGTAGAGAGGGGGGACGTCTGATCAGGCAGTAGAGAGGGGGGCGTCTGATCAGGCAGTAGAAAGGGGGGACGTCTGATCAGGCAGTAGAGAGGGGGGGACGTCTGATCAGGCAGTAGAGAGGGGGATGGCTGATCAGGCAGTAGAGAGGGGGGACGTCTGATCAGGCAGTAGAGAGGGGGACGTCTGATCAGGCAGTAGAGAGGGGGACGCCTGATCAGGCAGTAGAGAGGGGGGACGTCTGATCAGGCAGTAGAGAGGGGGGACGTCTCATCAGGCAGTAGAGAGGGGGGCGTCTGATCAGGCAGTAGAAAGGGGGGACGTCTGATCAGGCAGTAGAGAGGGGGGACGTCTGATCAGGCAGTAGAGAGGGGGATGGCTGATCAGGCAGTAGAGAGGGGGGACGTCTGATCAGGCAGTAGAGAGGGGGACGTCTGATCAGGCAGTAGAGAGGGGGACGCCTGATCAGGCAGTAGAGAGGGGGGACGTCTGATCAGGCAGTAGAGAGGGGGGACGTCTCATCAGGCAGTAGAGAGGGGGACGTCTGATCAGGCAGTAGAGAGGGGGACGTCTGATCAGGCAGTAGAGAGGGGGGACATCTGATCAGGCAGTAGAGAGGGGGACTGAGTGATGACGAGCTAACGGAGGTGCCAAACGTCCCCCCTTTCAGACTGAGGTACCAGCTTATTCCTAACTAACCAATCAAAAACAACCAGACAAATGGAGAGGAAAGAAAAAGCCAGGAAAAGAAAGGAAGGGAGAAAAAAGGAGAGAGGGCTTTCCAAATCACGAGGACCACCAGACTGAGCAAGACTGAGCAAGACTGAACAAGACTGTGCAAGACTAAACAAGACTGAGCAAGACTAAACAAGACTAAACAAGACTAAACAAGACTGAGCAAGACTAAACAAGACTGAGCAAGACTAAACAAGACTGAGCAAGACTGAGCAAGACTGAGCAAGACTAAACAAGACTGAGCAAGACTAAACAAGACTGAGCAAGACTGAGCAAGACTAAACAAGACTGAGCAAGACTGAGCAAGACTAAACAAGACTGAGCAAGACTGAGCAAGACTGAGCAAGACAAGAACAACATCTTCTGAAAACACTCTCTCTGAGAAAAACACAAGAAAATAATTCAATACATAAAAATATTAAAATAATATACTGTACGTTTGAAATGGATTGGATTTAGGACAAATTTGAAGAAAAATAAAGTTTTGATCTGGAGTATGAAATTGATTTGGAAAAGAAGCTGGAATCTTCAAAAGCAGATACAAGATATTAAAATGGTCCTGAGCTGACATCTGATAAAAAGCGTATTGTCCTCTATTTAATACCCATTATATGCCATGTTGGACTCTTCACACAATACAAGCACAATCAACTAGAAATATTTATTTACTGCAAAATATTGTGACGAAATATTTTATTTATTCTCATAAAATCATAAGGGTTTTTATAAAGATTAATACAATGTTTTGGGGGAATCTAATTACTCAAGAAATTATGAATTACGGGCCATATCTTTGTCTCTTATCTCTCTCTCTCTCAGTCCATCACATTCTCTCTTCTTATTTCCTCTCTCTCCTATCAATCAATCAATCTAATGTATTTATAAAACCCTTTTTACATCAGCAGATGTCACAAAGTGCTTATACAGAAACCCAGCCTAAAACCAACGCAAATATTGAAGCCCGGACCAGACCAGACCAAACACCCACACATAGGCTACCTTCCACCCCATCACCACCCTGTCCAGCTCTAACATACAGACAGGCTACCTTCCACCCCATCACCACCCTGTCCTGTCCTGCTCTAACATACAGACAGGCTACCTCCCACCCCATCACCATTCCTGTCCAGCTCTAACATACAGACAGGCTACCTTCCACCCCATCACCACCCTGTCCAGCTCTAACATACAGACAGGCTACCTTCCACCCCATCACCACCCTGTCCTGTCCAGCTCTAACATACAGACAGGCTACCTTCCACCCCATCACCACCCTGTCCTGCTCTAACATACAGACAGGCTACCTTCCACCCCATCACCACCCTGTCCTGCTCTAACATACAGACAGGCTACCTTCCACCCCATCACCACCCTGTCCTGTCCAGCTCTAACATACAGACAGGCTACCTTCCACCCCATCACCACCCTGTCCAGCTCTAACATACAGACAGGCTACCTTCCACCCCATCACCACCCTGTCCTGTCCAGCTCTAACATACAGACAGGCTACCTCCCACCCCATCACCACCCTGTCCAGCTCTAACATACAGACAGGCTACCTTCCACCCCATCACCACCCTGTCCAGCTCTAACATACAGACAGGCTACCTTCCACCCCATCACCACCCTGTCCTGTCCAGCTCTAACATACAGACAGGCTACCTTCCACCCCATCACCACCCTGTCCTGTCCAGCTCTAACATACAGACAGGCTACCTCCCACCCCATCACCACCCTGTCCAGCTCTAACATACAGACAGGCTACCTCCCACCCCATCACCACCCTGTCCTGCTCTAACATACAGACAGGCTACCTTCCACCCCATCACCACCCTGTCCAGCTCTAACATACAGACAGGCTACCTTCCACCCCATCACCACCCTGTCCAGCTCTAACATACAGACAGGCTACCTCCCACCCCATCACCACCCTGTCCTGCTCTAACATACAGACAGGCTACCTTCCACCCCATCACCACCCTGTCCTGCTCTAACATACAGACAGGCTACCTTCCACCCCATCACCACCCTGTCCTGCTCTAACATACAGACAGGCTACCTTCCACCCCATCACCACCCTGTCCTGTCCAGCTCTAACATACAGACAGGCTACCTCCCACCCCATCACCACCCTGTCCTGCTCTAACATACAGACAGGCTACCTTCCACCCCATCACCACCCTGTCCTGTCCAGCTCTAACATACAGACAGGCTACCTTCCACCCCATCACCACCCTGTCCTGTCCAGCTCTAACATACAGACAGGCTACCTTCCACCCCATCACCACCCTGTCCTGTCCAGCTCTAACATACAGACAGGCTACCTTCCACCCCATCACCACCCTGTCCTGTCCTGCTCTAACATACAGACAGGCTACCTTCCACCCCATCACCACCCTGTCCTGGCCAGCTCTAACATACAGACAGGCTACCTTCCACCCCATCACCACCCTGTCCAGCTCTAACATACAGACAGGCTACCTTCCACCCCATCACCACCCTGTCCTGTCCAGCTCTAACATACAGACAGGCTACCTTCCACCCCATCACCACCCTGTCCAGGCCAGCTCTAACATACAGACAGGCTACCTTCCACCCCATCACCACCCTGTCCAGCTCTAACATACAGACAGGCTACCTTCCACCCCATCACCACCCTGTCCTGTCCAGCTCTAACATACAGACAGGCTACCTCCCACCCCATCACCATTCCTGTCCAGGCCAGCTCTAACATACAGACAGAGCCCCCGTTGTTAATCCTGTTACCAGCCGGGGCCCTGCCTGCTGTGTATGTGTGTGTGTGTGTGTCTGCCTGCGTGGGGGGGGTGCCTGTTTAAGGGGTATCCCATCCCCACCAGATTAACTAACACAGAAGACCATGATCACATTTACAACCAGCCTTATGCACGGACCAGCAGACATCTGCCCTACTTTCCCTCGGTTAATATAGCAGCAACTAATCTGGTTAGGAGAGAGAGAGACGGAGAGCCTGGCCCGGGCCGGGTGGGGTGGGGTGGGCCGATCGGCTATCAGTCTGTGGATCTGGGCCGTGGTGGCGGTGCTGTGGTGGCGGCGCCGTGGTGACAGCATGGGGTGGTGGGTTTAAAGTGGCTGTCACTTCTCTAGTGGTGGAGCAGTGGCTGAACGGCACCACAGCTACTTACCGCTCGTTAGGCTCGTTAGGCTCGTTAGGCTCAACAAACCCTGTCCACTGATATCACTAATGAGGGAGCAGTAGTGAGAGGAGAGGAGAGCGACCGACCGCCTGTCACACCCGGAAAAACCGCTGGTCCGCGCTAGCTTACAAGCAACACACCCACTCTATTGTCCCCCGTCCCGTCCCGTCCCCCAGTCCCCCCTGTTCCCCCGTCAGCTGTGGCATCCCAAGATTGTCCGCACCACCACCTCTCCCAGAGTGAGGTGGACGGAGGGGAAACATCAAGAAGCATGTAAAGTGATTCTATACATGGGGGTTATTTGTGCTGTTGTTCACCTCTAAGCCTGTTTCAGTGGATGTTCTGTGGATAGACAGAAGAACAAGATGGCCACCAGTTTGTAAAACAGAAAAAAAGTGAAACAAAAACAATGTTATGTGGCGTTTTAAAACGCTTCATTGTTCCTGATGCTTTGGTTGAATTCCAATTAACATGTTAATGAGTTAATGTCATGCTCTCAGATCTCCTTTTAAAATCATCTCTACTGCCAGATTGTTTAGCCTCTTATCTAGGCCTTTTGGTATAAAACTGTAGTACATATGACGTAACAGGACATTTCAGTGGTGTGCCAAGTTCCAGGTCAATATTAATGCAATATTTACAGGTGGAAACAAAGACCTGTTCTGAATATTCCGTATAACACAAGTAGCATTAAAATGCAATTGAATTGATTGGAATCCATTATAATTCCATTGCCATTCTCTATCAGTCCTGCTGAACGTGCCCTTGTTGGACTTCTAGTGCCCTGTGTTGAAACTCCAGTCCATCAGCCAATCTGCTATAGTGACTCACTTGGCATCTCTGTACACAAACAAACAGCGAAACAGACAACTCTACGGCTGGCTCTCTCAAGCCTGATCCAGTCCTGTCTGGTAAGAGAGAGTCACAGCACTAGTCTGTACTGCAGACAGAGTGATACAGGGCCATACGCCTGGCCGTGTCCATGACTGGGACTTCGGGGAACACCAAGCCATGCCAAGCCCAGCCAAGCCAGGCTACAGTATGCCATGCTTAATAACCCTGGTGCTACTTAGCCTGCCCTGAGTCAACATAGAGTACCACCCTGTCTCATGTCTCCCTCCCTCCCTCCCTCTGTCTGGCATTCTTTCCTGAAGAGTTTGGCAAAAGGAGTTCCTAAGCCGGCTTAACCAAATTTCCCTCCTCCTCCTCCTTCCTCCCTCCCTCGCTCCCTCCATCCATCTGATGGCATGCTTTCTTGAAGAGTCCCTGTCCTCCCTCCTCCTCCTCCTCCTCCTCCTCAGTCTCACCCCCCCCCCCCCCCCCTCTTCTTGTTCCTGTGATCTCAGTCACTTAACTAAACAGGCCCCAGAGCAGTGTTCACGACGTGACCGATGGCTGTTAAATTAAGACACTATCAGAGCAGGGCAGACAAGAGGAGACAGTTAAATACAGAGAGGAGAGAGACAGGATTAAGGGAGGGAGAGAGAGGGGGCATGGAGGGAGAGGGGGGACAGTGAGAGAGTGAGAGAGAGAGAGAGAGAGAGAGAGAGAGAGAGAGAGAGAGAGAGAGAGACACAGAGACAAAAAGAGGAGAGACACAGAGAAAGACGAGAGACACAGAGAGAAAGAGGAGAGACAGAGAGAAAGATGAGAGACACAGAGACAAAGAGGAGAGAGAGAGAGAGAGAAGAGAGAGCGAGACACACACAGAGAGAACGAGGAGAGAGAGATAGAGAGAAAGAGGAGAGAGAGAGAAGGTCCAGGTCCACTGCTGTTCGAACACGGGTCTGTATTTCCACCTCATTACAAGCCTGCCCTAAGCAGACCGGCTGTCCGTCTGTAGCACTGCAGCTAATAAGGAATGAGTGCCATGATTTAATAGGCTTTAATGTATTAAGGGGAAACGCTAAAGTGACATTATACGTCTTGAACAATGGCCAGATCCCTAGCTAATAGTAGGCGAGAGATGTGCTTTAAAGCTCCCTTCCTGTTTCCTTCCTTCCGTCTGATTTATTTTCCAGATTTTTATGAAAACTGACTAATAAAGAAAACCATCAAAACAAATCCAAAATATGAAAATGTTCCTCATCTTCCCTGAGTTTATTCAAAACATACTTAGCAATAATATCAAATCAAATCAAATTGTAGAACTTACAGTGAAATGCTGAATACAACAGGTGTAGACCTTACAGTGAAATGCTGAATACAACAGGTGTAGTAGACCTTACAGTGAAATGCTGAATACAACAGGTGTAGTAGACCTTACAGTGAAATGCTGAATACAACAGGTGTAGTAGACCTCACAGTGAAATGCTGAATACAACAGGTGTAGTAGACCTTACAGTGAAATGCTGAATACAACAGGTGTAGGTAGACCTTACAGTGAAATGCTGAATACAACAGGTGTAGTAGACCTCACAGTGAAATGCTGAATACAACAGGTGTAGTAGACCTTACAGTGAAATGCTGAATACAACAGGTGTAGTAGACCTTACAGTGAAATGCTGAATACAACAGGTGTAGACCTTACAGTGAAATGCTGAATACAACAGGTGTAGTAGACCTCACAGTGAAATGCTGAATACAACAGGTGTAGTAGACCTTACAGTGAAATGCTGAATACAACAGGTGTAGTAGACCTCACAGTGAAATGCTGAATACAACAGGTGTAGTAGACCTTACAGTGAAATGCTGAATACAACAGGTGTAGTAGACCTTACAGTGAAATGCTGAATACAACAGGTGTAGTAGACCTCACAGTGAAATGCTGAATACAACAGGTGTAGTAGACCTCACAGTGAAATGCTGAATACAACAGGTGTAGTAGACCTCACAGTGAAATGCTGAATACAACAGGTGTAGTAGACCTCACAGTGAAATGCTGAATATAACAGGTGTAGTAGACCTTACAGTGAAATGCTGAATACAACAGGTGTAGTAGACCTTACAGTGAAATGCTGAATACAACAGGTGTAGTAGACCTTACAGTGAAATGCTGAATACAACAGGTGTAGTAGACCTTACAGTGAAATGCTGAATACAACAGGTGTAGTAGACCTCACAGTGAAATGCTGAATACAACAGGTGTAGTAGACCTCACAGTGAAATGCTGAATACAACAGGTGTAGTAGACCTCACAGTGAAATGCTGAATACAACAGGTGTAGTAGACCTCACAGTGAAATGCTGAATTGAATACAACAGGTGTAGTAGACCTTACAGTGAAATGCTGAATACAACAGGTGTAGTAGACCTTACAGTGAAATGCTGAATACAACAGGTGTAGTAGACCTTACAGTGAAATGCTGAATACAACAGGTGTAGTAGACCTCACAGTGAAATGCTGAATACAACAGGTGTAGTAGACCTTACAGTGAAATGCTGAATACAACAGGTGTAGTAGACCTCACAGTGAAATGCTGAATACAACAGGTGTAGTAGACCTCACAGTGAAATGCTGAATACAACAGGTGTAGTAGACCTCACAGTGAAATGCTGAATACAACAGGTGTAGTAGACCTTACAGTGAAATGCTGAATACAACAGGTGTAGTAGACCTCACAGTGAAATGCTGAATACAACAGGTGTAGGTAGACCTTACAGTGAAATGCTGAATACAACAGGTGTAGTAGACCTCACAGTGAAATGCTGAATACAACAGGTGTAGTAGACCTTACAGTGAAATGCTGAATACAACAGGTGTAGTAGACCTCACAGTGAAATGCTGAATACAACAGGTGTAGGTAGACCTTACAGTGAAATGCTGAATACAACAGGTGTAGTAGACCTCACAGTGAAATGCTGAATACAACAGGTGTAGTAGACCTCACAGTGAAATGCTGAATACAACAGGTGTAGTAGACCTTACAGTGAAATGCTGAATACAACAGGTGTAGTAGACCTCACAGTGAAATGCTGAATACAACAGGTGTAGTAGACCTTACAGTGAAATGCTGAATACAACAGGTGTAGTAGACCTTACAGTGAAATGCTGAATACAACAGGTGTAGTAGACCTTACAGTGAAATGCTTACTTACGAGCCCCTTAACCAACAATGCAGTTTCAAAACAATACAGAATAAGAGATAATCTGGTGCTCCATTCACTAATCCCATTACCCTAACGCCTAACCCCTAACCCCTAACCCTAACCCTAACCCTAACCCCTAACCCCTAACCCTAACCCCTAACCCCTAACCCCTAACCAACAACAAAGATCTTGTGAAACACCGAACAAGAACAAACTGAAATCCAAACGGAAATCCACAGGGACGTCGAGGACCTCAAAGCGGCTCCCTACTGTTTGTCACCGGGACCCTAACCCCTAACCCCTAACCCTAACCCCTAACCCCTAACGCCTAACCCTAACCCTAACCCTAAACCCCTAACCCCTAACGCCTAACCCCTAACCCTAACCCTAACCCTAACCCCTAACCCCTAACCCTAACCCCTAACCCTAACCCCTAACCCCTAACCCTAACCAACAACACAGATCTTGTGAAACACCGAACAAGAACAAACTGAAATCCAAACGGAAATCCACAGGGACGTCGATGACCTCAAAGCGGCTCCCTACTGTTTGTCACCGGGACCCTAACCCCTAACCCCTAACCCTAACCCCTAACCCCTAACGCCTAACTCCTAACCCTAACCCCTAACCCTAAACACCTAACCTCTAACGCCTAACCCTAACCCTAACCCCTAACCCTAACCCTAACCCCTAACCCTAACCCCTAACTCCTAACCCTAACCCGTAACCCCTAACGCCTAACCCCTAACCCTTAACCCCAACCCTTAACCTATATCCCCTAACCCCTAACCCTTAACCCCTAACCCTAACCCTTAACCCTTAACCCCAACCCCTAACCTATAACCCTAACCCCTAACCCTAACCCCTAACCCCTAACCCTTAACCCCAACCCCTAACCCCTAACCCGTAACCTGTAACCCTAACCCTAAACACAAACCCGTTTCTAACACACATGGTTAATACATGTTGAGACCTGCTGCCAGTCACAGTGTTTATACATGTTGAGACCTGCTGCTAGTCACAGTGTTTATACATGTTGAGGGATGCTGCTAGTCACAGTGTTTATACATGTTGAGACCTGCTGCTAGTCACAGTGTTTATACATGTTGAGACCTGCTGCTAGTCACAGTGTTTATACATGTTGAGGGATGCTGCTAGTCACAGTGTTTATACATGTTGAGGGATGCTGCTAGTCACAGTGTTTATACATGTTGAGACCTGCTGCTAGTCACAGTGTTTATACATGTTGAGGGATGCTGCTAGTCACAGTGTTTATACATGTTGAGACCTGCTGCTAGTCACAGTGTTTATACATGTTGAGGGATGCTGCTAGTCACAGTGTATATACATGTTGAGACCTGCTGCCAGTCACAGTGTTTATACATGTTGAGACATGCTGCTAGTCACAGTGTTTATGCATGTTGAGACCAGCTGCTAGTCACAGTGTTTATACATGTTGAGACCTGCTGCCAGTCACAGTGTTTCTACATGTTGAGACCTGCTGCTAGTCACAGTGTTTATACATGTTGAGACCTACTGCTAGTCACAGTGTTTATACATGTTGAGACCTACTGCTAGTCACAGTGTTTATACATGTTGAGACCTACTGCTAGTCACAGTGTTTATACATGTTGAGACCTACTGCTAGTCACAGTGTTTATACATGTTGAGACCTGCTGCCAGTCACAGTGTTTATACATATTGAGGGATGCTGCTAGTCACAGTGTTTATACATGTTGAGGGATGTTGCTAGTCACAGTGTTTATACATGTTGAGACATGCTGCTAGTCAGTGTTTATACATGTTGAGGGACGCTGCTAGTCACAGTGTTTATACATGTTGAGACCTGCTGCCAGTCACAGTGTTTATACATGTTGAGACCTGCTGCTTGTCACAGTGTTTATACATGTTGAGGCCTGCTGCCAGTCACAGTGTCTATACATGTTGAGGGATGCTGCTAGTCACAGTGTTTATACTTGTTGAGGGATGCTGCTAGTCACAGTGTTTATACATGTTGAGACCTGCTGCTAGTCACAGTGTTTATACATGTTGAGACCTGCTGCTAGTCACAGTGTTTATACATGTTGAGACCTGCAGCTAGTCACAGTGTTTATACATGTTGAGACCTGCTGCTAGTCACAGTGTTTATACATGTTGAGACCTGCTGCCAGTCACAGTGTTTATACATGTTGAAACCTGCTGCTAGTCACAGTGTTTATACATGTTGAGACCTGCTGCTAGTCACAGTGTTTATACATGTTGAGACCTGCTGCTAGTCACAGTGTTTATACATGTTGAGACCTGCTGCTAGTCACAGTGTTTATACATGTTGAGACCTGCTGCTAGTCACAGTGTTTATACATGTTGAGACCTGCTGCTAGTCACAGTGTTTATACATGTTGAGGCCTGCTGCTAGTCACAGTGTTTATACATGTTGAGGGATGCTGCTAGTCACAGTGTTTATACATGTTGAGACCTGCTGCCAGTCACAGTGTTTATACATGTTGAGACCTGCTGCTAGTCACAGTGTTTATACATGTTGAGCCCTGCTGCCAGTCACAGTGTTTATTCATGTTGAGGGATTCTGCTAGTCACAGTCTTTACACAAACTCCTAACCCTAACCCGTAACCCCTAACGCCTAACCCCTAACCCTTAACCCCAACCCCTAACCTATATCCCCTAACCCCTAACCCTTAACCCCTAACCCTAACCCCTAACCCTTAACCCCAACCCCTAACCTATAACCCTAACCCCTAACCCTAACCCCTAACCCCTAACCCTTAACCCCAACCCCTAACCCCTAACCCGTAACCCTAACCCTAAACACAAACCTGTTTCTAACACACATGGTTAATACATGTTGAGACCTGCTGCCAGTCAGTGTTTATACATGTTGAGGGATGCTGCTAGTCACAGTGTTTATACATGTTGAGACCTGCTGCTAGTCAGTGTTTATACATGTTGAGGGATGCTGCTAGTCACAGTGTTTATACATGTTGAGACCTGCTGCCAGTCACAGTGTTTATACATGTTGAGCCCTGCTGCCAGTCACAGTGTTTATACATGTTGAGGGATTCTGCTAGTCACAGTGTTTATACATGTTGAGGGATGCAGCTAGTCACAGTGTTTATACATGTTGAGACCTGCTGCTAGTCACAGTGTTTATACATGTTGAGGCCTGCTGCCAGTCACAGTGTTTATACATGTTGAGGGATGCTGCTAGTCACAGTGTTTATACTTGTTGAGGGATGCTGCTAGTCACAGTGTTTATACATGTTGAGACCTGCTGCTAGTCACAGTGTTTATACATGTTGAGACCTGCTGCTAGTCACAGTGTTTATACATGTTGAGACCTGCAGCTAGTCACAGTGTTTATACATGTTGAGACCTGCTGCTAGTCACAGTGTTTATACATGTTGAGACCTGCTGCCAGTCACAGTGTTTATACATGTTGAAACCTGCTGCTAGTCACAGTGTTTATACATGTTGAGACCTGCTGCTAGTCACAGTGTTTATACATGTTGAGACCTGCTGCTAGTCACAGTGTTTATACATGTTGAGACCTGCTGCTAGTCACAGTGTTTATACATGTTGAGACCTGCTGCTAGTCACAGTGTTTATACATGTTGAGACCTGCTGCTAGTCACAGTGTTTATACATGTTGAGGCCTGCTGCTAGTCACAGTGTTTATACATGTTGAGGGATGCTGCTAGTCACAGTGTTTATACATGTTGAGACCTGCTGCCAGTCACAGTGTTTATACATGTTGAGACCTGCTGCTAGTCACAGTGTTTATACATGTTGAGCCCTGCTGCCAGTCACAGTGTTTATTCATGTTGAGGGATTCTGCTAGTCACAGTCTTTACACAAACTCCTAACCCTAACCCGTAACCCCTAACGCCTAACCCTAACCCTTAACCCCAACCCCTAACCTATATCCCCTAACCCCTAACCCTTAACCCCTAACCCTAACCCCTAACCCTTAACCCCAACCCCTAACCTATAACCCTAACCCCTAACCCTAACCCCTAACCCCTAACCCTTAACCCCAACCCCTAACCCCTAACCCGTAACCCTAACCCTAAACACAAACCTGTTTCTAACACACATGGTTAATACATGTTGAGACCTGCTGCCAGTCAGTGTTTATACATGTTGAGGGATGCTGCTAGTCACAGTGTTTATACATGTTGAGACCTGCTGCTAGTCAGTGTTTATACATGTTGAGGGATGCTGCTAGTCACAGTGTTTATACATGTTGAGACCTGCTGCCAGTCACAGTGTTTATACATGTTGAGCCCTGCTGCCAGTCACAGTGTTTATACATGTTGAGGGATTCTGCTAGTCACAGTGTTTATACATGTTGAGGGATGCAGCTAGTCACAGTGTTTATACATGTTGAGACCTGCTGCTAGTCACAGTGTTTATACATGTTGAGGGATGCTGCCAGTCACAGTGTTTATACATTTGAGACCTGCTGCTAGTCAGTTTTTATACATGTTGAGGGATGCTGCTAGTCACAGTGTTTATACATGTTGAGACCTGCTGCTAGTCACAGTGTTTATACATGTTGAGGGATGCTGCTAGTCAGTGTTTATACATGTTGAGACCTGCTGCTAGTCACAGTGTTTATACATGTTGAGGGATGCTGCTAGTCACAGTGTTTATACATGTTGAGACCTGCTGCTAGTCACAGTGTTTATACATGTTGAGACCTGCTGCTAGTCACAGTGTTTATACATGTTGAGACCTGCTGCCAGTCACAGTGTTTATACATGTTGAGACCTGCTGCCAGTCACAGTGTTTATACATGTTGAGACCTGCTGCCAGTCACAGTGTTTATACATGTTGAGGGATGCTGCTAGTCACAGTGTTTATACATGTTGAGACCTGCTGCCAGTCACAGTGTTTATACATGTTGAGACCTGCTGCTAGTCACAGTGTTTATACATGTTGAGGCCTGCTGCTAGTCACAGTGTTTATACATGTTGAGGGATGCTGCCAGTCACAGTGTTTATACATGTTGAGACCTGCTGCTAGTCACAGTGTTTATACATGTTGAGGCCTGCTGCTAGTCACAGTGTTTATACATGTTGAGGGATGCTGCTAGTCAGTGTTTATACATGTTGAGACCTGCTGCTAGTCACAGTGTTTATACATGTTGAGGGATGCTGCTAGTCACAGTGTTTATACATGTTGAGACCTGCTGCTAGTCACAGTGTTTATACATGTTGAGACCTGCTACTAGTCACAGTGTTTATACATGTTGAGACCTGCTGCCAGTCACAGTGTTTATACATGTTGAGACCTGCTGCCAGTCACAGTGTTTATACATGTTGAGACCTGCTGCCAGTCACAGTGTTTATACATGTTGAGACCTGCTGCTAGTCACAGTGTTTATACATGTTGAGACCTGCTGCTAGTCACAGTGTTTATGCATGTTGAGACCTGCTGCCAGTCACAGTGTTTATACATGTTGAGACCTGCTGCCAGTCACAGTGTTTATACATGTTGAGACCTGCAGCTAGTCACAGTGTTTATACATGTTGAGACCTGCTGCTAGTCACAGTGTTTATACATGTTGAGACCTGCTGCCAGTCACAGTGTTTATACATGTTGAAACCTGCTGCTAGTCACAGTGTTTATACATGTTGAGACCTGCTGCTAGTCACAGTGTTTATACATGTTGAGACCTGCTGCTAGTCACAGTGTTTATACATGTTGAGACCTGCTGCTAGTCACAGTGTTTATACATGTTGAGACCTGCTGCTAGTCACAGTGTTTATACATGTTGAGACCTGCTGCTAGTCACAGTGTTTATACATGTTGAGGCCTGCTGCTAGTCACAGTGTTTATACATGTTGAGGGATGCTGCTAGTCACAGTGTTTATACATGTTGAGACCTGCTGCCAGTCACAGTGTTTATACATGTTGAGACCTGCTGCTAGTCACAGTGTTTATACATGTTGAGCCCTGCTGCCAGTCACAGTGTTTATTCATGTTGAGGGATTCTGCTAGTCACAGTCTTTACACAAACTCCTAACCCTAACCCGTAACCCCTAACGCCTAACCCCTAACCCTTAACCCCAACCCCTAACCTATATCCCCTAACCCCTAACCCTTAACCCCTAACCCTAACCCCTAACCCTTAACCCCAACCCCTAACCTATAACCCTAACCCCTAACCCTAACCCCTAACCCCTAACCCTTAACCCCAACCCCTAACCCCTAACCCGTAACCCTAACCCTAAACACAAACCTGTTTCTAACACACATGGTTAATACATGTTGAGACCTGCTGCCAGTCAGTGTTTATACATGTTGAGGGATGCTGCTAGTCACAGTGTTTATACATGTTGAGACCTGCTGCTAGTCAGTGTTTATACATGTTGAGGGATGCTGCTAGTCACAGTGTTTATACATGTTGAGACCTGCTGCCAGTCACAGTGTTTATACATGTTGAGCCCTGCTGCCAGTCACAGTGTTTATACATGTTGAGGGATTCTGCTAGTCACAGTGTTTATACATGTTGAGGGATGCAGCTAGTCACAGTGTTTATACATGTTGAGACCTGCTGCTAGTCACAGTGTTTATACATGTTGAGGGATGCTGCCAGTCACAGTGTTTATACATTTTGAGACCTGCTGCTAGTCAGTTTTTATACATGTTGAGGGATGCTGCTAGTCACAGTGTTTATACATGTTGAGACCTGCTGCTAGTCACAGTGTTTATACATGTTGAGGGATGCTGCTAGTCAGTGTTTATACATGTTGAGACCTGCTGCTAGTCACAGTGTTTATACATGTTGAGGGATGCTGCTAGTCACAGTGTTTATACATGTTGAGACCTGCTGCTAGTCACAGTGTTTATACATGTTGAGACCTGCTGCTAGTCACAGTGTTTATACATGTTGAGACCTGCTGCCAGTCACAGTGTTTATACATGTTGAGACCTGCTGCCAGTCACAGTGTTTATACATGTTGAGACCTGCTGCCAGTCACAGTGTTTATACATGTTGAGGGATGCTGCTAGTCACAGTGTTTATACATGTTGAGACCTGCTGCCAGTCACAGTGTTTATACATGTTGAGACCTGCTGCTAGTCACAGTGTTTATACATGTTGAGGCCTGCTGCTAGTCACAGTGTTTATACATGTTGAGGGATGCTGCCAGTCACAGTGTTTATACATGTTGAGACCTGCTGCTAGTCACAGTGTTTATACATGTTGAGGCCTGCTGCTAGTCACAGTGTTTATACATGTTGAGGGATGCTGCTAGTCAGTGTTTATACATGTTGAGACCTGCTGCTAGTCACAGTGTTTATACATGTTGAGGGATGCTGCTAGTCACAGTGTTTATACATGTTGAGACCTGCTGCTAGTCACAGTGTTTATACATGTTGAGACCTGCTACTAGTCACAGTGTTTATACATGTTGAGACCTGCTGCCAGTCACAGTGTTTATACATGTTGAGACCTGCTGCCAGTCACAGTGTTTATACATGTTGAGACCTGCTGCCAGTCACAGTGTTTATACATGTTGAGACCTGCTGCTAGTCACAGTGTTTATACATGTTGAGACCTGCTGCTAGTCACAGTGTTTATGCATGTTGAGACCTGCTGCCAGTCACAGTGTTTATACATGTTGAGACCTGCTGCCAGTCACAGTGTTTATACATGTTGAGGGATGCTGCTAGTCACAGTGTTTATACATGTTGAGACCTGCTGCTAGTCACAGTGTTTATACATGTTGAGGGATGCTGCTAGTCACAGTGTTTATACATGTTGAGACCTGTTGCTAGTCACAGTGTTTATACATGTTGAGACCTGCTGCTAGTCACAGTGTTTATACATGTTGAGGGATGCTGCTAGTCACAGTGTTTATACATGTTGAGGGATGCTGCTAGTCACAGTGTTTATACATGTTGAGACCTGCTGCCAGTCACAGTGTTTATACATGTTGAGACCTGCTGCCAGTCACAGTGTTTATACATGTTGAGACCTGCTGCCAGTCACAGTGTTTATACATGTTGAGGGATGCTGCTAGTCACAGTGTTTCTACATGTTGAGGCCTGCTGTCAGTCACAGTGTTTCTACATGTTGAGGCCTGCTGCCAGTCACAGTGTTTCTACATGTTGAGGCCTGCTGCCAGTCACAGTGTTTATACATGTTGTTTCAACATATTTTAATTGAAATGACGTGGAAACAACGTTGACACAACCAGTGTGCGCCCAGTGGGGATATTCAGCCCCACCACCACCAGCATAACAAGGCCAGCCTTCCCTCTCCCTCCATCCCTCCCTCCATCCTTCCCTCCCTCCATCTTTACCTCTTCCTCCCTCCATCCTTCCCCCATCTCTCTCTTTCTCTACCTATTGTCCCCAGTGGATCCCTAGCAGGGCTAAAACTTAGCGGCAGATGTTGGGTTGCTAACTTGGCTCTGAAGTGGCTCCCTGTCTCCCCGGTCTCCACGACAACACAGTCAAACCACATCAGATCTCTGCTCCCCTGCCCCGGGGCGAGAGCCGCACCACAGCTGTGGCCAACCCCCGCTCTACCTTTGGTGTTGCACGCCCTCGGGCGCTAAATGTGAGACCAAAAAACTAGCTGTTCCGTTTCTCCCTGCCTCTCTCCCTCAGTTCCCCTCAACCCGCTGTCTCTCTTTCTCCTCCCTTCAACCCCTCTCTCTTCACTACATCTGTTGATGATCCAGCAGTCTGGCTCGCGGGGCTCAGGGAAGGAGGGATGTAGAGAGAGACCCTGGGGTCCCCATGCTGAACAGACGTCGGTGACAACCTGCTTCCTTACACCTGTAGGAGTCCTTGTAACCCGACGCTGCCGATGAGCCTGCTAAAACATTCATGACCCCGGGGGCTTCCTGTCCACCATCAAATACCACCACCCCCTCTCGTCCTCCCTTCCTCCTCCTCTCCTTCCATTCCCTTCCTCCACCCTTTGCTCATCTCCTCTGTGCTCCATGGTGGCCCACCTTGCATCAGTCCGGCTGCCTGCCCTCCTCCCTCTCTCCCCTGCCTGGCACCGGTTGGCCAGAGACTCCCTCCTTAGGCTTTGATAGCTAATGGTTGCACCTTGGCACAGACCTGATCAAGGAATTAAAAGACAGCCCTGGGGTTTGGCGTCTGAAAGGACACAAGGGAGGGACAGAGAGCGGCTGCAGTCCTCTCATGTCTGTCTGCCTTTCTGCCTGTCTGGTTACTGATGGCAACTCGTCACCAGGATGTGGCTTGGTTAGCAACCACTCTGTTCCATTTAGTCATAAAACCAGGAAGAGGACAGAGCACATGTACAGGAGATATTTTCATTCTTTCTTTTTTTTCGACACAGTACACACACACACTCACACACACCACACACCACACACACACCACACCACACACATACACTCACAGACACCACACACACACACACACACACACACAACACACACACACTCACAGACACCACACACACACACACACACACACACACACACACCACACACACACACACACACACACACACTCACAGACACCACACACACACCACACCACACACATACACTCACAGACACCACACACACACACACACACACACACACACAACACACACACACTCACAGACACCACACACACACACACACACACACACCACACACACACACACACACACACACACACACCACACACTCACAGACACCACACACACACCACACACACAATCACTATTGCCAGTAAACCCTAAGACAACGTGTTTATATTGATCTACCTAAGTGACATCACCACCTTGTCTTAAACATTAAAATATGTTTTTCAAACACCATGTCATCTCTTGATACGAAGTAAGTCATGCATTTGGAGGTGACACCTTCTCCTCCACTACTGAGAGGCCAGGGTTGATAAACTCAGCAGCGTTAGAGTATATTCTGAACATTTCTACAGTTACTGCTATTGGCTGCCTCGCTGCTGACTTACTGGCCTGAAAAACCATGTTCTTATTACAGAGAGAGACAGAGAGAGTGAGGAGAGAGAGAGAGAGAGAGAGAGAGAGAGAGAGAGAGAGAGAAGAGAGAGAGAGAGAGAGAGAGAGAGAGAGAGAGAGAGAGAGAGAGAGAGAGAGAGAGAGAGAGAGAGAGAGAGAGAGAGAGAGAGAGAGAGAGAGACAGAGAGAGAGAGGAGAGAGAGAGAGAGAGGAGAGAGAGAGAGAGAGAGAGAGAGAGAGACAGGAGAGTGAGAGAGAGAGAGGAGGAGAGAGAGAGAGACAGAGAGAGAGAGAGACAAGAGAGAGAGACAGAGAGAGAGACAGAGAGAGAGAGAGACAGAGAGAGACAGAGAGAGACTGAGAGTAAGAGAGAGAGAGAGAGAGAGAGAGAGAGAGAGAGAGAGAGAGAGAAGTTCAGTATAGTCACAACCATATACTGTAGGGCTATGCCCTAGCAAACTAACACAACTGACTCTCACTACCCTGGCTGTGTCGTACATCTAGGGCCCGGTTTCACAAACAAAGATTAAACCTAATATTGGACAAAGAAAAACACACAATGGAGATTGTCATAGGTTTAATCTGTGTCAAGCAAGCGGGCCCCTAAAGCGGTTTAAGGACTGAAACACCACGATACGGCTGCTACTGATACAAAAAACGTAGTTTTGTTCCTCCTAGCTGGTTTCATGTGGTTGTGGGTTATGGGTTTGGGTTTTAAGAATATCAGCGGTTGTTATTTACCTTGTCCTCAGAGGTCGGTCTTATGAGAGAAACTCTGTGGTACTGTTGCCGAAGCAATGCCCACAGCGCATCCAGTCGACCCTGAAAACAGGAAGAGAAACAGCTGTGCTTGAACATTGATTCATGGCATATCTACAGTGCCTTCAGAAAGTATTCATACCCGCTTTACTGGGCTGTACAATATTTGCACATTATTCTTCAAGCTCTGTCACGTTGGTTGTTGATCATTGCTAGACAGCCATTTTCAAGTCTTGTCATAGATGTTCAAGCCGATTTAAGTCTAAACTGTAACTAGGCCACTCAGGATCATTCACTGTCATCTTGGTAAGCAACTCCAGTGTATATTTGGCCATGTGTTTTAGGTTATTGACCTGCTGAAAGGTGAATTTGTGTCCCAGTGTCTGGTGGAAAGCAGACTGAACCAGGTTTTCCTCTAGGATTTTGCCTGTGCTTGGCTGTATTCTGTTTCTTTTTATCCTAATAAACTCCCTAGTCTTTGCCGATGACAAGCATACACATAACATGATGCAGCCACCACCACTAAGATTGAAAATATGAAGAGTGGTACTCAGTGATGTGTTGTGTTGGATTTGCTCCAAACATAAAACTCTTTGTATTCAGGACATAAAGTTGATTTCTTTGCTACATTTTCTGCAGTTCTACTTTAGTATCTTCTTGTAAACAGGATGCATGATCTGGAATATTTTTATTCTGTACAGGCTTCCTTCTTTTCACTCTGTCATTTAGGTCAGTATTGTGGAGTAACTACAATGTTGTTGATCCATCCTCAGTTTTCTCCTACCACAGCCATTAAACTCTGTAACTGTTTTAAAGTCACCATTGGCCTCATGGTGAAATCCCTGAGCGGTTTCCTTCCTCTCCGTCAACTGAGTTAGGAAGGATGCCTGTATCTTTGTAGTGACTGCGTGTATTGATACACCATCCAAAGTGTAATTAATAACTTCACCATGCTCAAAGAGATATTCAATATCTGCTTTTCTTTATTGTTACCCATCTACCAATAGGTGCCCTTCTTTGCGAGGCATTGGAAAACCTCCCTGGTCTTTTGTGGATGAATCTGTGTTTAAAAATGTTACTGCTCGACTGAGGGACTTTACAGATAATTGTATGTGTGGGGTACAGAGATGACGTTGTCATTCAAAAATCATGTTAAACTTTATTATTGAACACAGAGTGAATCAATGCAACTTATTATGTGACTTGTTAAGCACATTTTTACTCCTGAACTTATTTAGGCTTGTCAAAACAAAGGGTTTGAATACTTATTGATATTCAGCTTTAAAAAATGTCTAAAAACATCATTCCCCTTTGACATTATGGGGTATTGTGTGTAAAGGCCAGTGACACAACACCTCATTTCAATCCACTTTAAATTCAGGCTGTAACACAACAAAATGTGGATAAAGTCAACGGGTGTGAATACTTTCTGAAGACAATGTATACATTTTACGGAAAAATAAAGATACTGTCATTAACAATTGTATTGGAATCCAAACTTTCGCGATTACAATGTCATTTACCGTATAGAATCTGTGAAGTGAAAACAATAGTGAAACCAAGCTTCCCGGAAGCCATCTCCAACTGACTAGGCCTTATCAGGCTCTGACCAAAACAAGAGAGTTAAGGGAATTGGGTGCCATTTCCAGACGTAATCTTGAACGTACCTTTATAGGGGTATACCATTTGGACTCCTGGTGCTGGTGGTATGTAGGGGTGGGTTTGGGGGCCCGTCTGGCCATCATGGGCTCTTCCACCTCCTCAGGAACAGACACTATAGCATTCTTAGCCTTCTCTAGCCTTGCCCCTTCTTCTGTAGAGCCCTTCTCTCCCCAACGCACCTGGATAGGACACAACAGACAGGGGTCAGAAGGTCAATTCAGGTTCAACGTCATGTTGTTGGCAACGTTCTGTAGAACGTTGCACTGTTTTGAAAA
Organism: Salmo trutta; assembly: GCF_901001165.1. NCBI lineage: Eukaryota > Metazoa > Chordata > Actinopteri > Salmoniformes > Salmonidae > Salmo > Salmo trutta. Next base: position 41,568,629 of record NC_042983.1, on the reverse strand, counting down.
GTAAACATACATTGTCCCTTTCGTATAACCCCTGATCAATAACCAGGTCGTGTTGTTTTTACTGTTTTCATTTCCATCATCGCTTTTCTTGTCGTTTCTGAAGCTTATCCTGTTTTAATTAAATCCAGCACATCTGTTGCCGGGTAGAACCCACCGGCACCGGCACAAGACAGGTGAGTGGTTAATTATTGACACGCTCGTCAAGCTGTAGGTTCAGTTGCTACAATACAGTACTGCTGCCTATGATCTCCCATTCCCCATGGAAAAACACACACCTCCACACACACATCATATATCTATCTACCCTGATGAATAAAAGATTACTAGTACATTCTATCACTGCAGGTTGTGCTTAACACGCTGCAGGTTGTACGAGCGTTCTGCATTAACACTGCAGGTTGTACGAGCGTTCTGCATTAACACACTGCAGGTTGTACGAGCGTTCTGCATCAACACTGCAGGTTGTACGAGCGTTCTGCATTAACACTGCAGGTTGTACGAGCGTTCTGCATTAACACACTGCAGGTTGTACGAGCGTTCTGCATCAACACTGCAGGTTGTACGAGCGTTCTGCATTAACACACTGCAGGTTGTACGAGCGTTCTGCATTAACACTGCAGGTTGTACGAGCGTTCTGCATTAACACACTGCAGGTTGTACGAGCGTTCTGCATTAACACACTGCAGGTTGTACGAGCGTTCTGCATTAACACGGTGCAGGTTGTACGAGCGTGCTGCATCAACACTGCAGGTTGTACGAGCGTTCTGCATCAACACTGCAGGTTGTACGAGCGTTCTGCATTAACACGCTGCAGGTTGTACGAGCGTTCTGCATTAACACACTGCAGGTTGTACGAGCGTTCTGCATTAACACTGCAGGTTGTACGAGCGTTCTGCATTAACACTGCAGGTTGTACGAGCGTTCTGCATTAACACTGCAGGTTGTACGAGCGTTCTGCATTAACACTGCAGGTTGTACGAGCGTTCTGCATTAACACTGCAGGTTGTACGAGCGTTCTGCATTAACACTGCAGGTTGTACGAGCGTTTTGCATTAACACTGCAGGTTGTATGAGCGTTCTGCATTAACACACTGCAGGTTGTACGAGCGTTCTGCATTAACACACTGCAGGTTGTACGAGCGTTCTGCATTAACACGCTGCAGGTTGTACGAGCGTTCTGCATCAACACACTGCAGGTTGTACGAGCGTTCTGCATTAACACGGTGCAGGTTGTACGAGCGTGCTGCATCAACACTGCAGGTTGTACGAGCGTTCTGCATCAACACTGCAGGTTGTACGAGCGTTCTGCATTAACACGCTGCAGGTTGTACGAGCGTTCTGCATTAACACACTGCAGGTTGTACGAGCGTTCTGCATTAACACTGCAGGTTGTACGAGCGTTCTGAATTAACACTGCAGGTTGTACGAGCGTTCTGCATTAACACTGCAGGTTGTACGAGCGTTCTGCATTAACACTGCAGGTTGTACGAGCGTTCTGCATTAACACTGCAGGTTGTACGAGCGTTTTGCATTAACACTGCAGGTTGTACGAGCGTTCTGCATTAACACACTGCAGGTTGTACGAGCGTTCTGCATTAACACACTGCAGGTTGTACGAGCGTTCTGCATTAACACGCTGCAGGTTGTACGAGCGTTCTGCATCAACACACTGCAGGTTGTACGAGCGTTCTGCATTAACACACTGCAGGTTGTACGAGCGTTCTGCATCAACACACTGCAGGTTGTACGAGCGTTCTGCATTAACACACTGCAGGTTGTATGAGCGTTCTGCATTAACACGCTGCAGGTTGTACGAGCATTCTGCATTAACACACTGCAGGTAGTACGAGCGTTCTGCATCAACACTGCAGGTTGTACGAGCGTTCTGCATTAACACACTGCAGGTTGTACGAGCGTTCTGCATTAACACTGCAGGTTGTACGAGCGTTCTGCATTAACACACTGCAGGTTGTACGAGCGTTCTGCATTAACACTGCAGGTTGTACGAGCGTTCTGCATTAACACTGCAGGTTGTACGAGCGTTCTGCATTAACACACTGCAGGTTGTACGAGCGTTCTGCATCAACACACTGCAGGTTGTACGAGCGTTCTGCATTAACACACTGCAGGTTGTACAAGCGTTCTGCATTAACACTGCAGGTTGTACGAGCGTTGTGCATTAACACGCTGCAGGTTGTACGAGCGTTCTGCATTAACACACTGCAGGTTGTACGAGCGTTCTGCATTAACACACTGCAGGTTGTACGAGCGTTCTGCATTAACACACTGCAGGTTGTACGAGCGTTCTGCATTAACACACTGCAGGTTGTACAAGCGTTCTGCATTAACACTGCAGGTAGTACGAGCGTTCTGCATCAACACTGCAGGTTGTATGAGCGTTCTGCATTAACACTGCAGGTTGTACGAGCGTTCTGCATTAACACTGCAGGTTGTACGAGCGTTCTGCATTAACACTGCAGGTTGTACGAGCGTTCTGCATTAACACTGCAGGTTGTACGAGCGTTCTGCATTAACACTGCAGGTTGTACGAGCGTTCTGCATTAACACTGCAGGTTGTACGAGCGTTCTGCATTAACATTGCAGGTTGTACGAGCGTTCTGCATTAACATTGCAGGTTGTACGAGCGTTCTGCATTAACACACTGCAGGTTGTACGAGCGTTCTGCATTAACACTGCAGGTTGTACGAGCGTTCTGCATTAACACTGCAGGTTGTACGAGCGTTCTGCATTAACACTGCAGGTTGTACGAGCGTTCTGCATTAACACTGCAGGTTGTACGAGCGTTCTGCATTAACACACTGCAGGTTGTACGAGCGTTCTGCATTAACACTGCAGGTTGTACGAGCGTTCTGCATTAACACTGCAGGTTGTACGAGCGTTCTGCATTAACACTGCAGGTTGTACGAGCGTTCTGCATTAACACTGCAGGTTGTACGAGCGTTCTGCATTAACACGCTGCAGGTTGTACGAGCGTTCTGCATTAACACTGCAGGTTGTACGAGCGTTCTGCATTAACACGGTGCAGGTTGTACGAGCGTTCTGCATTAACACTGCAGGTTGTACGAGCGTTCTGCATTAACACTGCAGGTTGTACGAGCGTTCTGCATTAACACGCTGCAGGTTGTACGAGCGTTCTGCATTAACACACTGCAGGTTGTACGAGCGTTCTGCATTAACACTGCAGGTTGTACGAGCGTTCTGCATTAACACTGCAGGTTGTACGAGCGTTCTGCATTAACACGCTGCAGGTTGTACGAGCGTTCTGCATTAACACACTGCAGGTTGTACGAGCGTTCTGCATTAACACTGCAGGTTGTACGAGCGTTCTGCATTAACACTGCAGGTTGTACGAGCGTTCTGCATTAACACTGCAGGGGAAGTGGGGACCGTATAGAGACGATGGCTGCATGAACAAAGCCTCAACAATCGTAGGGAAAGTTGGAGGTATGATCGTTTCCCCCCCCTAAGGCTCTCAGAAATCGCCGCTATCTCACCAACTTCCTCTGGGCTTGGTAGTATGGGTAGAAGGTAGTGGGAGTGTGTTAGCTTTACACTACATCAATTAGCTTTGGAGAGAGGTAGCGAACAAGCGAGCAGGAAGGTATGCAGTGAGCTGAACAAAGAACTGCCAAGGTGAGGGAGTTGGAAAGGAGGAGGGAAAGATGTACAGAGGGAGAGAGTGGGAGAGAAGGAGAGATGGAGAGATGGAGAGTGGGGGGGAAGGGTTAGAGAAGGAGAGATGGGGAGAGGGGGAGAGGGGGAGAGAGGGGGAGAGAAGGAGAGATGGGGAGAGGGGGAGATATGGAGAGATGGGGAGATATGGAGAGAGATGGAGAGATGAGAGATGGAGAGTGGGGGAGGGGTAGAGAAGGAGAGATGGGGAGAGAGGGGGAGAGAAGGAGAGATGGGGAGAGGGGGAGATATGGGGAGAGATGGAGAGAGATGGAGAGTGGGGGGGAGGGGTAGAGAAGGAGAGATGGGGAGAGGGGGAGGGGGGAGAGATGGAGAGAGGGGGAGATATGGAGAGAGATGGAGAGAGGGGGAGAGATGGAGAGAGGAGGAGATATGGAGAGAGATGGAAAGAGGGGGAGAGATGGGGAGAGGGGGCGAGATGGAGAGAGGGGGAGAGATGGAGAGAGGAGGAGATATGGAGAGAGATGGAAAGGGGGAGAGATGGGGAGAGGGGGCGAGATGGAGAGAGGGGGAGAGATGGAGAGAGATGGAAAGAGGGGGAGAGATGGAGAGAGGTGGAAAGAGGGGGAGAGATGGGGAGAGGGGGCGAGATGGATAAATACATCAAGCCGACAGCAGTACTCAATCCTTCATCCATCCCGTGACTTCAGAAAACCAGGCTGAGAGGAGAGAGAAGGATGAGATGGCAGCACCTGTCATGTCAGAGCCGTCAGCAGCTGACAGAGACGACATAATGCCTACACACACAATCTAAGAAGACTCGCTTTACTTTGCACCTTCCTGGAGTCACAGGCAGGCCGGGCAAGGCTAGAGTATAGTGTGGAGTTTGAGTCTGTTCTCATCTGGCGGCTGGCTGGTCTGTTCTGTTCTGGGCACACTGCTAGGGTACCAGATGACAGCAGATCCAGTTTTGATTCAGGCTCTGTGTGACTAAACCAGCCCATGATGTTTGAGATAATGTACACTGAGTGTACAAAACATTAAGAACACCTTCCTAATATTGAGTTGCACCCCCTCTTGCCCTCAGAACCCCTTTTGCCCTCGTTGCACAGGGATGTTGGCCCCATGTTGACTCCAATGCTTCACACAGTTGTGTCCAGTTGGCTGGATGTCCTTTAGGTGGTGGACCATTTTTGATACACACAGGAAACTGTTGAGCGTGAAAAACCCAGCAGCGTTTGCAGTTCTTGACACAAACCGGTGCGGCCTGGCACCTACTACCATACCCTGTTCAAAGGCACTTCAATATTTAGTCTTGCCTATTTACCCTCTGAATGGCACACATAGACAATCCATGTCTCAACTGTCTCAAGGCTTAAAAATCCTTCTTTAACCTGTCTCCTCCCCTTCATCTACACTGATTGAAGGGGATTAAACAGGTGACATCAATAAGGGATCATATCTTTCACCTGGATTCACCTGGTCAGCCTGTCATGGAATGGTGTTCATAATGTTTTGTACATACTAGTATAATATATCATAATATATAATATGTTTTTATCCAAAGCAACTTAACGTCACACGTGCATACATTTTTACATATGGGTGGCCCCAGCAGGAATCGAACCCACAACTCTTGTCTTTGCAAACACCATGCTTTATCAACTGAGCCACACAGTACAAACCACACTGAACAATGACTGTAGTATATAGTCCAACCTCCATGCGTTTGATCCCTCCTGCTCCTCTCCCTCCGTAGTACGAGGCGTCCACAGTCGCCCACTTCTTCTTGGGCAGGTGGTCGTCCTCCTCCGGCTCCTAAAGGGATAACAAACAGGTCAGGAATGTATGAGCGCAAATACACCCAGAATTACAAATGGAAGCCGCTGGATACTGTAACGTTGTAACGATGTAACGATGTAACGTTGTAACGATGTAACGATGTAACGATGTAACGTTGTAACGATGTAACGATGTAACGTTGTAACGATGTAACGATGTAACGTTGTAACTATGTAACGATGTAACGTTGTAACGATGTAACGATGTAATGTTGTAACGATGTAACGTTGTAACGATGTAACGCTGTAACGCTGTAACGTTGTAACGATGTAACGATGTAACGATGTAATGATGTAACGTTGTAACGATGTAACGATGTAACGATGTAACGTTGTAACGATGTAACGATGTAACGATGTAACGATGTAACGTTGTAACGATGTAACGTTGTAACGATGTAACGTTGTAACGATGTAACGCTGTAACGATGTAACGTTGTAACGATGTAACGATGTAATGTTGTAACGTTGTAACGATACTAAAGTGTTTTAGTAAGATACTAAAGTGTTTTAGTACTATATCTCTTGACATAATGATGAAAATAATCATGGCCTCCAAACCCTCAAGCTGCATACTGGACCCTATTCCAACTAAACTACTGAAAGAGCTGCTTCCTGTGCTTGGCCCTCCTATGTTGAACATAATAAACGGCTCTCTATCCACCGGATGTGTACCAAGCTCACTAAAAGTGGCAGTAATAAAGCCTCTCTTGAAAAAGCCGAATCTTGACCCAGAAATTATAAAAAACTATCGGCCTATATCGAATCTTCCATTCCTCTCAAAAATGTTAGAAAAAGTTGTTGCGCAGCAACTCACTGCCTTCCTGAAGACAAACAATGTATACGAAACGCTTCAGTCTGGTTTTAGACCCCATCATAGCACTGAGACTGCACTTGTGAAGGTGGTAAATTACCTTTTAATGACGTCAGACCGAGGCTCTGCATCTGTCCTCATGCTCCTAGATCTTAGTGCCGCTTTTGATACCATCGATCACCACATTCTTTTGGAGAGATTGGAAACCCAAATTGGTCTACATGGACAAGTTCTGGCCTGGTTTAGATCTTATCTGTCGGAAAGATATCAGTTTGTCTCTGTGAATGGTTCGTCCTCTGACAAATCAATTGTACATTTCGGTGTTCCTCAAGGTTCCGTTCTAGGACCACTATTGTTTTCACTATATATTTTACCTCTTGGGGATGTCATTCGAAAACATAATGTTAAATTTCACTGCTATGCGGACGACACACAGCTGTACATTTCAATGAAACATGGTGAAGCCCCAAAATTGCCCTCGCTAGAAGCCTGTGTTTCAGACATAAGGAAGTGGATGGCTGCAAATGTTCTACTTTTAAACTCGGACAAAACAGAGATGCTTGTCCTAGGTCCCAAGAAACAAAGAGATCTTCTGTTGAATCTGACAATTAATCTGGATGGTTGTACAGTCGTCTCAAATAAAACTGTGAAGGACCTCGGCGTTACTCTGGACCCTGATCTCTCTTTTGAAGAACATATCAAGACTGCTTCAAGGACAGCTTTTTTCCATCTACGTAACATTGCAAAAATCAGAAACTTTCTGTCCAAAAATGACGCAGAAAAATTAATCCATGCTTTTGTTACTTCTAGGCTCGACTACTGCAATGCTCTACTTTCCGGCTACCCAGATAAAGCACTAAACAAACTTCAGTTAGTGCTAAATACGGCTGCTAGAATCCTGACTACAACCAAAAAATTTGATCATATTACTCCAGTGCTAGCCTCCCTACACTGGCTTCCTGTTAAGGCAAGGGCTGATTTCAAGGTTTTACTGCTAACCTACAAAGCATTACATGGGCTTGCTCCTACCTATCTTTCCGATTTGGTCCTGCCGTACATACCTACACGTACGCTACGGTCACAAGACGCAGGCCTCCTAATTGTCCCTAGAATTTCTAAGCAAACGGCTGGAGGTAGGGCTTTCTCCTATAGAGCTCCATTTTTATGGAATGGTCTGCCTACCCATGTGAGAGACGCAGACTCAGTCTCAACCTTTAAGTCTTTACTGAAGACTTATCTCTTCAGTAGGTCCTATGTCCTATGATTAAGTATAGTCTGGCCCAGGAGTGTGAAGGTGAACGGAAAGGCTGGAGCAACGAACCGCCCTTGCTGTCTCTGCCTTGTCGGTTCCCCTCTTCCCACTGGGATTCTCTGCCTCTAACCCTTTTACAGGGGCTGAGTCACTGACTTACTGGTGTTCTTCCATGCCGTCCATGGGAGGGGTGCGTCACTTGAGTAGGTTGAGCCACTGACGTGGTCTTCCTGTCTGGGTTGGCGCCCCCCCCTTGGGTTGTGCCGTGGCGGACATCTTTGTGGGCTATACTCGGCCTTGTCTTCGGACGGTAAGTTGGTGGTTGTAGATATCCCTCTAGTGGTGTGGGGGCTGTGCTTTGGCAAAGTGGGTGGGGTTATATCCTGCCTGTTTGGCCCTGTCCGGGGGTATCATCGGATGGGGCCACAGTGTCTTCTGATCCCTCCTGTCTCAGCCTCCAGTATTTATGCTGCAGTAGTTTATGTGTCGGGGGGCTAGGGTCAGTCTGTTACATCTGGAGTATTCTCTTGTCTTATCCGGTGTCCTGTGTGAATGTAAATATGCTCTCTCTAATTCTCTCTTTCTCTCTTTCTTTCTTTCTCTCGGAGGACCTGAGCCCTAGGATCATGCCTCAGGACTACCTGGCATGATGACTCCTTGCTGTCCCCAGTCCACCTGGCCATGCTGCTGCTCCAGTTTCAACTGTTCTGCCTGCGGCTACGGAACCCTGACCTGTTCACCGGACGTGCTTGTTGCACCCTCGACAATTACTATGATTATTATTATTTGACCATGCTGGTCATTTACGAACATTTTAACATCTTTACCATGTTCTGTTATAATATCCACCCGGCACAGCCAGAAGAGGACTGGCCACCCCTCATAGCCTGGTTCCTCTCTAGGTTTCTTCCTAGGTTTTTGGCCTTTCTCAGGAGTTTTTCCTAGGGAGTTTTTCCCAGCCACCGTGCTTCTTTCACATGCATTGCTTGCTGTTTGGGGTTTTAGGCTGGGTTTCTGTACAGCACTTTGAGATTTCAGCTGATGTACGAAGGGCTATATAAATAAATTTGATTTGATTTGATTTGATTTATCGATGTAACGATGTAACGATGTAATGTTGTAACGTTGTAACGATGTAACGATGTAATGTTGTAACGTTGTAACGATGTAACGATGTAACGTTGTAACGATGTAACGTTGTAATGTTGTAACGATGTAACGTTGTAATGTTGTAACGATGTAATGTTGTAACGATGTAATGTTGTAACGATGTAATGTTGTAACGATGTAACGATGTAACGATTTAATGTTGTAATGTTGTAATTATGTAATGCTAGGTTATGAGAAACATGAAATGCGTGTGTATGTGTGTGTGTGTATGTCTGTATGTGTGTGTGTGTGTATGTGTGTGTGTGTGTGTGTGTGTGTGTGTGTGTGTGAGTGTGTGTGTCTGTGTGTCTGTGTGTGTGTGTGTGTGTGTGTGTGTGTGTGTGTGTGTGTGTGTGTGTACTCACGGGTGGCGGAGGCCGCAGTGGAGCAGGAGGAGGAGGAGGGGGTTTAATGACCTGAAACACAAAGAACAAAACAACAAACAATGATATGTCAGGAAAGTGTGTCAGTCACAGACAGACAAACAGACAAAACAGACAGACAAACAAAGG
>NC_042983.1:41554407-41556907 GCF_901001165.1 Salmo trutta | reverse complement strand
ACAGACACTGTACATGGGCGCATACAAATGTGCATATGCACACACACACACACACACACACAAACAAACACACATCTCTCTCATTCCAGAGTGATGTGCCTAGCAGGCCTGTCCTGTCTGTGCCAGTGGTTGTGACATGGCTACTGACTGACTAGCAGGTTGTCCACAATGTGATTCCACTCAAAGACAAGATGCCTTCACGTGTTTTATATCTGCATACAAAGCATTCCCCTGGACAGGGACGCTTGGCAGGTGTCAGTCAGTAGAGAACATTTAGTCACTTCAGATAAGATACTGGCTTAGAACAGCACTGACATTGATATGTAAGATGGACAGCACAAACAAAAAAAATGAACCCAGAGAAAAGGGGTCAGATCCCGGTCCAGTACTGACAGAATCTCAGAGTAGGAAGGGCTGATCTACGATCAGTTTAGGCTTTAAGAAATATATGGACAGGATGGACCAGATCCTCAATCACTTAGAGCACGTCTAACCCTGAGACATTATGTTGATGAGGAGCGTGCAGATCCACCCTCCATTCCTTCCTTTAGGCTCCAACCACAGTTCAGTGAATTGATTTAAAGAGTCAAAGTATGTTACCGATTCAGTGAATTGATTTAAAGAGTCAAAGTATGTTACCGGTTCAGTGAATTGATTTAAAGAGTCAAAGTATGTTACCGGTTCAGTGAATTGATTTAAAGAGTCAAAGTACATTACTGGTATGAAAAGCTCAGCACACCTACACCTCTATGACTTTATACAATAGCAGACTACTTCAACCTGCCCCAGTGCCTGCCTAGCAGGGTGTACATGTTTAACTGCCAACATTCAGTATCTCTTCCTCCGGGAAGAGAACTCCAAAACCAGACAACATTACGTTGATTTGTTTTTTACGTTGATTTGTTTTTTCAACAAAACGCAGGAGTAATTATGGCATATTGTAGGTTGAACAGCCGTTTCATTCCCAGTGAACTACTCTGATACCAGTATAATGTACCTCTGCTGTTAATGCATTCACAGTGAACTACTTTGATACCAGTATAATGTACCACTGCTGTTAATGCATTCACAGTGAACTACTCTGATACCAGTATAATGTACCACTGTTTATTAATGCATTCACAGTGAACTACTCTGATACCAGTATAATGTACCACTGCTGTTAATGCATTCACAGTGAACTACTCTGATACCAGTATAATGTACCACTGCTTATTAATGCATTCACAGTGAACTACTCTGATACCAATAATAAATTAAGGTTCATTAAATACAGTAATAATGTCTGTCTGTCTACTGGTGGGCTCTGCTCTCTCTGCAGTATAAATACAGTAATAATGTTTGTCTATCTGTCTGTCTACTGGTGGGCTCTGCTCTCTCTCTCTCTGCCTTGTAGAATGATTAATATAATATCATTGTAGGCAGACTATAAGCTGGTGGATTAACTCATTTTATTAAATAATTATGCAGCAGACTTCCTGGACATATTGTGGGATAAATAAAGCATTATACAAACCTGATTTCCTGGACATACAGTGAGCTCCAAAAGTATTGGGACAGTGATTTATCTTGTATTTTTTGGGGCTTTGTATTCCAGCACTTTGAATTTGAAATGATACAGTGACTATGAGGTTAAAAGGAACACCTATGTTAGAATGTTCATTGACTACATCGAAATTGTCAAAAGCATAGTGCCGTCAAAGCTCATCACTAAGATAAGGACCCTGGTACTAAACCCCTCTCTCTGAAACTGGATCCTGGACTTCCTGATGGGCCGCCCCCAGGTGGTAAGGGTAGGCAACAACACGTCTACCACGCTGATCCTCAACACGGTGCACCTCAAGGGTGCGTGCTTAGTCCCCTCCTGTACTCCCTGTTCACCCCCGACTGTGTGGCCAGGCACGAGTCCAACACCATCATTATGTTTGCTGATGACACAACAGTCGTAGGCCTGATCACCGACAACGATGAGACAGCTTATAGGGAGGTCAGAGACCTGGCAGTGTGGTGAAAGGACAACAACCTCTCCCTCAACGTGAGCAAGACAAAGGAGACGATTGTGGACTACAGGAATAGAAGGTCAGAGCATGCCCGCATTCACATCGACGGGGCTGTAGTGGAGCGGGTCAAGAGCTTCAAGTTCCTTGTTGTCCACATCACTAACAAACTATCATTGTCCAAACATACCAAGACAGACGTGAAGAGGGCACGACAATGCCTATTCCCCCTCAGGAGACTGAAAAGATTTGGTATGGGTCCACAGATCCTCAAAAAGTTCTACAGCTGCACCATCAAGAGCATCCTGACTGGTTGCCTCACTGCTTGATATGACAACAGCTTGGCATCCACCCGCAAGGCACTACAGAGGGTAGTGAGAATGGCCCAGTACATCACTGGGGCCAAGCTTCCTGCCATCCAGGACCTCTATACCAGGCGGTGTCAGAGAGGAAGGCCCTAAAAAAATGTCAAAGACTCCAGCCACCCAAGTCATAGATTGGTC